>NW_024082087.1:0-119324 GCF_003009895.1 Hyaena hyaena | reverse complement strand
AGAAGAAAGAAAAAAAAAGGAAAAAAAAAAAAGAAAACCCATTCCTACTCCAAAAAAAAAAAAAAAAAAAGATAATGCATAGAACAGGGCCAGAGACATTCAGGAGTTTTTAATTACCCAGTCTCCATCCACTGCAATGATACATCATTTTTTTAGAGCAGATCCACTTAGAAAATGAGGCCAGGACCTGGAAAATGGCTCTTGGCTTTGGAGAAGCTACAGTTCTTCCTTCACTTTTGGTTTCTTCTCTTCTTTTGGAAGTCCCTTTGGCTTACCCACCTTCTCCTCCTCCTCCTTGGCTGGTTCCTTCTGCCCAGTTGGGTCTTCCAGCTTTGTCACATTCTCCATCTCAGGCAACCTCTGGTCAGGTAATGCTTTCTTGATAACAGGTACTTCCTTTTCCTCAGCTAATGCCTCCTCTTCTGTCACTTTACTTTGCTCAGTAGACAACAACTATCCAAGAAAAGAAAGGAGGGAGGAAGTAGGATAAAGAAATAAAGAGGCAAAAAATATGTGATAATTGTGATTGTAATTACCAAACCTTCTTTTTCTGGAAATGCCCAGAGAGAGGCAGTTTGAGCATCCTTGTAGGTGCTAGAGCCCACTGTGGTTTTGCCCCTCAGGAAAGAGACCCTTTGAGGAACCCCCTTCTTCCACTCTAAGACCACAGTTGTGGCTGCCCCAGGTCTAGCTCCAGGGCTGGGTATGTGACCCAGGCCTATCATGAATCCCTATCTAGGACATTTGCTAGGAGTACTAAGAAGTAGGTACTTGCTTTCTTTTTTTTCTTTTTTTTTTCTTTTTTTAAAATTCTTACTTATTTTTGAGAGAGAGCACGATTTGGGGAAGGGCAGAGAGAGATGGAGACACAGAATCTGAAGCAGGCACCAGGCTTCAGAGAGAGATCATGACCTGAGCTGAAGTCAGATGCTTAACCGACTAAGCCACCCAGGTACCCCTCTTTTTTTTTTTTATATATATTTATTTATTTTTGAGAGAGAGAGAAAGGGAGAGCATGAGCAGAGGAGGGGCAGAGAGAAAGGGGGACAGAGAATCTGAAGTGGGCTCTGTGCTGACAGCACAAGCCCCATGTAGTGCTTCAACTCACAGTACCAAGAGATCATGATCTGAGCTCAACTGACTTAGCCACCCAGGCACCCCTAGGCACTTGCTTTCTAAGCTGAGAGGATATTAGTTCAGCACTGTGGGGAAATCTTTGACCTTCCATGGGGAAGTGACTGCTTGGGAATAAAGCTATAATAGGTAAAACAGAGATGAGGAGACAGTAAATGAGTTTGAGTTTCTGAATCCACCTGACGTTCTACTAGTTATGTGGGTTAAGTTCCCATTGTTGCTTAAACCAAAGAGTAGTGTTTCTGATATTTGCAACTGAAAGGGTCCTAACTAATAGAGATGGCACCTTCCTGCAGATCGCCTCAGAGGCAGGAACAGGATTCAGAGAAAATGAGGATTGCCATCCCATCCACCAGGAAAATAATGCCAGAGAGCTGGATCCTGTCAGGACATCTGGTTACCCACTCAGAAACAGAAGACCCAGGAAAGTAGCCTTAGGAAACCTCAGAGTCTTTGCCTTTCCCTCCGTTTCTAAAGTCCGCTATTTCTGCTTCCTTGTAGTAAGTGCCCTTGAAATAAGGTCATCCACAGTGGGTAGTTGTTCACCGGTCATCAGTGATCTCCAGAGAATACAAGATTATGGACACACTCTCTCCTAGTCCTTTGGGTTCTTGATGATTCTGTGTGAGACAGAATAATCCAGGGCGCTACTGTTTCACCTTACCTCATCCTCATTCTCAATCCTGGTCTTGATTTGACTTTCCAGGAAGTCAGAAAAGCCCTTCACGGTATGTTCTCCCTTATACAGTACAGCCTAGGAAGAAAATGGAACAAGGTCAAGACTGTATTTTCTTCCCACAAAATATTATATATATACATATATATAATGTAGTGCTTAGAGCATGGACTTTAGAGCCACATCGTCAAGGCTCAAACCCTATTTAACCTCTCTATGACTCAGTTTTCTTATCTGTAATGTGAAGATAACAACATTACCTACCACATATGTTGTAAGAATTTAATGAATTACTATATGAAAGGTACTTAAAACAGTACCTGACTCTTAGTGAGTACTACATATGGTTGACATTATTATCATAACAAGAAGAATAAGAATAGTTCTTATTTTATAAAGTATCTGATACATGATCATTGCTCAGTCCACACTAGTTCCCTTTCCTCTTTTAGTTTTTAAGAAGATTATGAAGCTGTTTACTGCCATTGGTTGTCTAAACTCCTTTTCAGATAACTGAAGATCTGTGACAGCTCCACCCTCTCAACCCAGCCTCATTTTCTACCACTCCCCAACATGTATCTTCTGTACCAGAAGGATGGCATCTCCTTCAGAGTGCTATGGCCACCCTTTCGCCCACATCCTCATTAATATTATACTTCCTGCCTATAGTTCACATCCCTCTTCTAATCTGATTTAAATCCTCAGCATTCTTCAGAATCTCATGTCTGCATGAAATATCTGCCTTCCAGAATCTGTCTCCTTCAATTCCAGTTGCATGTAGAGGTGGGCCTACATCATGACTTCTCTCCCACACTCAGTCATACTCTTCTTGGGAGCAGGAATCTTGGCTTGCATTGTTTTGATGGACATCCTTCCCCACATGCCAAAGCAAAGTAGCATGGAGAGTATGTCCCATGACATTGGCGATGCTTGGTGATTATAATACTGAAATGTAAAAGACATTGACGGTCTATCACGTGATCTTCCTTCTTCTTGTAGCACCCCACCCTCAATATTCATGTCGAAATTCCCCCTACCTTATTCCATAATAGTCTACATAGAGCTCAGCCCCAGTACCGGAAGAAACCAGGCCTGACTAATCAAGACATTCACATCTGCCTAACAACACTGATTGGATAAGGGCAGAGCAGCTAACCCAAGCTGGACCCAATTACAGCAAGTCTTGGGACTTCTGGGGAAGCTAATGGAAAGCATTCTTCAAACTGAACATGAGACGATAATAGGGGCTTAAGCTGAGAATGAAGCTGTTTTGGTACAAGGCAGAGCTGGAGATAGGGAGAAACTAGTTTTGTGATGATGACATAATGGCATTTCCAGGTATGTGGGTCCCAAGAGCTCCTCACTTGTTGAGAGTCCGTGAGGAAGAGCCTGAAGAAGGGGTACCGGTCCAGGTACATCAGCTGAATGTCATTTGCCGTGATGTCAATCTTGGCAATGGTGACTGTTGAGTGGTTTTGATACTTTCTGCCCAACTCCTCCAACACTGGGAAGAGTGCCTTACACTTTTCTGACCAGGGTGCATCTGAAAGAGAAGGGCCATTGCTCAAGTTCACACTAATGAAACTGAAAGCCAGTGCTACCCCCGTAAACACCATCACCATGTTCTACTAATAGTTCTGTTGCTTTGCAAATTGCACTGTTTCTTTCTTTTAACAGTATATTACACTATTTTGCATTTCAATCACAGTACCTGGTCATTATTAAATAAGTTAGAAAAAAGTTGATATAGTCCCCTTCTGTCCGGACACTAACACTTTGAATATGCTGGAACATTTTCTTCTATTCTTTGTTTCTCCTTTAACAGTTTTCCGCTCCAGTTGAAGAGAAAAAAACCAAAAATATTTATGCTAAACAATTCCTCATGTTCTACCAGAAATCGTGTGTGTGTGTGTGTGTGTGTGTGTGAGTATGAGAGAGAGAGCGAGAGCCCAAGAGTTTTCCAACAGAAGTTAAGCTCACAGTCCAAGGTCACCTAGGTAATTAAGGAGAGGAAGTGGGATTTGAAGTCAGGCTGCTTTGACTTGTGTGTGACCATTATAGTACACTGCCTTTTAGTCCCATGATGGAGAATGTGCCTAAGAGGTGAAAAGGAAGCTGTAACAAGTACAATGACCCCTGGAAAGGGGACACTGGACTTCCTTAGGGACAGTTGCTTTAAGCTTTGAGTCTGGCCTAGGCACCTAGCCCTCTGGAGAGAATCAGGGACCAGCTCCAGCATGGAAAGAAACTGAACCTTCCCTGCTCTTTGTGGTCCCATTAACATTTCTGACTCTGTGGGAGAGGTGGCCTCCAGGACCCTGACACTCTGCATTTGGATGACCATCCCTCCATTTACAAACCAAGTGCCTCCATGACCATCTGCTCTCCCCGCAGCTCCCCTGGAGCCCAATGGACCCTGGGTTTGAATAGCAGGGGGCCAATCTGAGAGGCCTGCTTCCAAGAAAATGAGGCTGCTTTTTGCCTTTTACCAGAACCAAATGAGCATTCTCATAACTCCAGTGTCAGGTAAGGATAGAAAAGCTGCCCACCCTCTCACGTCAAGGGAACAGATCATGGTTATTCAACCATGCAGACCTTAAACACCTCACCCTGTGGATGAGAGTCCATTTCAATGAAATTTTTAAAGGTCTGCATGTTGCAATCCAGCCCTCAGGAAATAATGCCATCAGAGCTTGATTTGAATTTTTGCCTTGCAATGAATTTACTGTGTGACCTAGGATAAATTAATCTTTCTGAGGCTAAATTCCCTGATATGTATCATGGAGAAATCCCCTGGACCTTCCTAAGAGGCTTGTTTTGAGGAGGAAAGAAGAGTGGGTGTGTAAACAGCCAACTCATACCAGGCCCATTGTAAGTTCTCAATAAATAGTAAATAAAAGAGATATCTGAAGTAACTTCAATGTCACCCTCTCTGTATCTCAGAGTAGGAGAGAAGTCCCCAGTTAGGACTCTTCACCTGCAAATCAGAAAGAGTAGAGAAAGAGCAATAGTCCTTAAGCAAGCACTGGAAATAATTACAACAATAAGAATAATAATAGCAATAATAGCTGTTATTTATCAAGTGCTTGCAGTGTGTCAGACACTGCTACACTTTCTTCCTACAGGATTTGAGTCTCCAGCTTGGCCACACCACCTCAGATAGGTTAAATACGGGCTTTTTGATAAGTTACTGAAAGCCAAAACTGCTATTCTGTACAGCAGTTACCAGCCAAGGCACTGGGGTCAGGCTGCCTAGGCTCCAATCCCAGTTCTCAGCACTTATTTGCTGCCTGACTTTGGAAAAGTTTCTTCACCAACCTGAGACTATGTTTAGTCAAATGCAAAGTGAGAGCAATAATAGTAGCTACCTTCAAAAGTGTGTCATGAGGATTAAATGAGATGAAGTATAGAATGGCTCAGCAGAAGGCCTCGTTGAAAAAGCCACAGGCCTGGATTATATGGAAGGTATTCCACATGTTCCAAGAATTAGATTTTCAGGAAGAGTTGCATTGTAGGTGATAGCATCTTAATCCAAACTCTTTGGATGTTAGAAAACCATCCTTAGCATGGTGTTTTGATAGATTTTGGAGTTTGGGGGGCCCAAGAATTTAAGAGCAACATTTGAAAAGTAATGTCTGGGCCATTGCCTTCTCATAGCCTCTGCAGAGATACTTACAGAACATCACAAATACGTCCCTTTTCTTGTCAAAAACCACCATGTTGAAGTTCTTCCCAACGAGTTGCTTAACTGGCCCCTGGTCCCAATATTTTGGAACCTCTTCACTGGATTGATGTTTCTAGGAAGCAAATTTGAGAGATCTAACAGTCTCCAGAAAGGGGTTGGCAGTTGAGGCACTCTGCACTGATGGGAAATAATCAGAAGTTTTATCTTATTCTTAACAAGAGTGTTGGAAAAGAATTTGAAATGCTCATGTTCAACCTGTTTTTCCTGCCCTCCCCTCTAAAGTGTAACTGCTCCCAATTACTTCCTGAATCAAAACCAAGATAATTTATATGACCTGTTAAACCCTTATCACACTTTGGCTCCCACCAGCCTCACCAAACTCATTACCATTCTTTCTTTGCTTTCTTCAACTGTATTGGTCTTCTATTTACCTAAAGGGCTAGTTTTCTTCCACTTCAGGCCTTTGTTTATGCCATTCCTGTGTCTGAAGGACCTTCCCCACTCCTCATTCTTGCTCTCCTTTCTTTATTCAGTTAACTCAGATTTACCGTTCAGAAAGATCTCAAGGGAGGGCTTCCCTGACTCTCCCCAGACTAGATCAGATCCTGCTATACTGCAAGTTCTCATAACATTTGATATTTTTCCTTTTATCACTTATTCAAGTTTATCGTTTATATCTTATTTTTCTCATTATTTTCTTTTCTAGTTATTTGATTAATGTGTCTCTGCTATACTAGACAGAATGTCAGAAGGGATTTTTCTGTCTTCATCACTGAGTATCCACAGCTTGATACATAGTAGGACCTCAGTAAATATTTTGTGAAAGAACGCAGCAAAGAATGAATGTAACTCTGCTTCTCTTTGAAGGAAGTGGTAGAAATCTCACAACATATATTTTTCTCTACAACCATTGCTTCCTGCAGTCTCTTGAACCCATACGCTTGTCTCCATCTGCACTGCTGCTCCCCCACCCAGGTATCCTTAATCTCTCATCTAGATCACTGCAATAGCCCCACAGAGTTCCTTCTGCACTTCCTAATTTTCTCTACACCTTTATTCTACCAGTAGGGTTTTATTTTCACCATGCAAATTTGGCTTTCCATTGCTCTCAGGACACCAAATCCTTAATATATATAGCTGTCTGGCCTGTGCCCAGTTCACGAACTCCTCTCCTACAAATACTTCACTCATCCTGACCCCAGCCTCTGGAAAGGACTTGAAGATTCTTTCTGAGGGAGCATAAAGAGGGTGGGGTTGTACGTGGAAGATGGGAAATGGTGAAAAAGATGGAAATTAGAAATGGGCCAGACCAGGCATGTGACATCTCATAAGTCGTGTGAAGGATCCTCATCTCTATGCAAGAGCTTGGAGGATGTGTTGGCCCTTGAGAAGGAGACAGACACCTCCTGAGGTTAAATAGGAGGGGAGAGAGAGAGAGAATGGATAGGACTCCAGGTAGGTTTGTAGATGTGTTGATGGAAAATGAGAGGCCCTTGTCTTAATGATGTGTGGTTTCGTGCTTACCTGAGACTGGAAGAAGGAATGGGGTATGAGGACAAAGAGACCCAGAGATGTTGAGAATGAACACACTAATAGAAATTTCTGTAGAGATGTCAAGACATTTCAAAGAGCCCATGGGAGGTTTGTGATTCATTGAACCCAGCCTGCCTCAGGATGTTCTTTTTCTCTAGCATTGGCCTTGAAGCAGTAGGGACATGAAGTGGGTTCAACCACGGTTGTGATTTTGCCTTATAAATTCCACAGGGTGTAAAGAAGGTAGAAGGTAGATGAAGGAATAAAGGGATAAAGGCATTAAGGGAATCATCACCAGAGTGATGAACCATGGGATCCAAGTGAAGGAAGAGATTGTGCAGTGGGATCAGGAGGTTGGAGACCATGAGAAGGGTAAGGAATTACAACAATATGGATACTAGAAAAAGGAACTAAAAGGATGGGAAGCTTGAAATCAGGTTTTCATGGGGGCTGCCATCTCTAAAGTGTGGCCACGAGAGTAGGTGGCTGGAATGGCATGCACCAATTAGAGGAGAGACCAGGGTTTTTGGACACTGACGTCTCTGGAGATGATGGCGGAGAAAGGATAGAAAGCAAGTCTGCAATGAGCTTAAGTCCTCAGAGAGTGAAAGGGACATGGTCAGAGGAGAGCAGTGGAGGGTAGGAGCAGGTGATCTAAAAGTCCAAACGCATGGCATATGGCATTTTGAAAGTAGTGAGAAATGGCATGGAGGACACCAGCTTCACCACTTGGCCTGTAATGATGATGTGCATAAGAGAAAAAATGAAACAAAACAGAAAACAGCCTTCACTTGAGAAGGAGTGTCTGTGTGGGAATGGACAGAAGGTAATGGGAACCCTCAGAGAGAAAGGGACCAAATATTCCTTTTTTCCTGGAAAGTTCCAGTTTATTCTGTTCCAGAATACTTTTAAAGAATTGTGTCCCCCCTTACCCCCCATTACTCTCAAAAGTGTTTCCACTTGGTAAATAAAAAATATGGTTACCTAATGCAGCAGGGTGGCTGAGGGACTTCGCAAGTGCTACATAGACAGTAAGAGATGTTGTGTTATATATGATCTGCATCTTCTCCTTCCTTTTAGCAAAACAGGCTCATGTCTAACCTCCCAAACAAGAGGTCCCTAAAACCTTGGAGGCTAAATCCTGATGGCTTAATACATCCCCACCCCAGCTCCTCTCCCCAAAAATCCATCTATCCTTAAATCTTTCACAAGAGAGTCCAAAAGGAGGAAAAGTATCTCTTTCAGGGGATGTTGGCCCTTGGGAGCTCCTGCATTTCAGTTGAGAGTATCTGCAAAGGGAATGACTTTCAGAATAAAGAATCAATGCTGGAATTATAGGATCAGGACAAGTCAAAAGTTGAAAATACTAGAGGTGGAGAGAGAAGGATACTTCCCCATTTTGAACCATGAGATTGACCTTTATTCTGCCTCCCTGTTCAAGGCCAGCAAAATTATGCAATTTTGAGGTTCTAGGTAAACTTTGTCCAAGAACAAACTTACCTTGGCAGTTCTACTCAGGAAGCTGTGGCCAAATTTCTTGAGATTTTCATATGTTATCTCCTCAGAAGGCATTTTGTACCTTGCGTCAGAGCTTAAGTTTAGGATTTGGACACATGGGATATTAACCTCTGTGATTCTGAAGTATCTGAAGATATGTCCATTTCTGGGTTCATCTGCATCCACAATGATGAAAAGAATCTGCCAAATCAGATAAAACCTGTGTCTCTCTAGGACTGGAAGCCATGAGAAGGTTAAAGATTAAAATTGGCTAAGGAATCCCTTACTGAGGGAAAGAAACTTGGGAAGCCATGGGAGACCACTAATGGACTGCAAATATCAGGGTCTTTGGAGTGCCTCTGAAGATAGAACAGGGCCCCTTTCTATCAGGTGAGGCAGCCCTGTGCCCCAGGGCATAGACAGGCATTGTCCTTCAGCCTAGTTTCCCCATCTTTGTGCAGGGTACCACCTACACAACCATAGGAAGTCAGGAGGTCCTGAGCTTTCATCCATATCCTTGGGCAAAACCATGACTGACGCTCTCTGTGCTTCAGTTTCCTTATTTGTAGAGATTTATAAGAGTACCGACCTTACAGGGTTGTTGAGAGAATTAAACAGGACAATGGCTTAGTTCAATAACTAGGAGGTAGAAAATGCTCAATACATGTCAGTTCTTTTTATTCTAAATTATTCTTCTGTCATGGGAATTTATGACTTAATTCAGTCATCATTCAACAAATATTTATGGAGTGCCTACTAGGCATTTTACTAAATACGGGGGATATAAATTGCCCAAGGCAGGTAAGATCCGCTCTCATGGAGTTTATGTTCTAGTGGAAAAGACAGACAACAAAGGAGTGAATAAATCAATAAATTCAGATAGCAGTGAGTGCCAATTAGACAGTAAAAAGGGCACTGTGATAGAGCATGACCATATAGGTGATGTGAGGTCAGAGCTCAGTGTTAGGTAGGAAGGTCAGGAGGAGTATCTGAGGAGGTGACATCTTAGCTGAGATGTGGGTGATGAGTTAACAAGTCAGGGAAACGTTGAATCAGGCAGTGGAAATTGTCAATGCAAAGGCCTGGGGTCAGGGAACATAGAGTGTTCTTGAATAGAAAGGAAAGGCTGGTGTGGTTTAAGCACCATGAGGGAGAGAGTTATGGGGAACAAAGTTAGAAATGTGTCAGAGATGAGATCAGAGGTCCAGTAAGGAGGTTGGGTTTTATGTGAATAAGACGGAGGGCCACTGAAGAATAATAAGTCAGAAAGTGCTACAATAATTTGTGAAAGATGACTCTGGTTGCAGAGAAGCAGCAAGATTGGAAGTGGGGTAGCCACTTAGAGGCCACAGTGAAAACACTGATACTCTCAGGTCATTCATCTATCAGAATATGAAGGGCCCTGTTATATGCATGACATTCTTCCAGGTGCTGGGGAGACTCTGAAAACAAAGCAACGCATTAGAACCATCCTTGAATACTTCCAACAAATACTAGCTAGATGTGAACAAGATAAGATATGGGAGTGTGACCTGTCTGAATAGTATTCATCCATTTGTCTTTGGCTCTAAAATGGATCACAATCAGTAAACGGCATTCAGGAAGCTAGGTAGTTAGGGTAAAGTTCATTTAGAACCTTATCTCAGGGGTATCTAGGTGGCTCAGTCAACCGGTTAAGCGGTTAAGCGTCTGACTCCTAATTTTGGCTCAGGTTATGAACTCACAGTTAGTGAGATTGAGCTCCAGGTCAGTCTCTGAGCTGACAGCACAGAGACTGCTGGGGATTCTCTCTCTCCCTCTCTCTCTGCCCCTCCCCTACTCACGCACTCTGTCTCTCTCTCACAAAAATAAATAAACATTAAAAAAAAAAGAACCTTATTTACCAGCATATGCCCAAATAAACTCCACCCAGATTAAAGAGTTAAATTAAAAAAAATAATAATCTGGAAGATATGGCTAAGTACTGACTATCATAACATGAGAGAAATAAAAGGAAGCAATCAGATTGTGATCAGCTGAATTACATTAAAAATCTAAAATTTAAAATTGAATGAAGCATTAAAAATATTTACAAAAGATATTTCTGTAATTGTAAGAAACTTCCTGGAGAGTGTGGTAAGGATGTAGCACAAATATTAAATATGTTCATGTCCTAGTGGCTTTATTTGTGTTTCTTTGGGTTTTAAACTTTTTAATGGTCTCACTTGAATTTTAGAGTAATTTTCTTGTAAAAGAAAAAAAATCTGCTATTACCATACTTCTTATAAAAAAATAAAGAGAAAAAAAGAAATAAATTGCTTCCACAGCCCAAGTGGTGGTAACTACATAAATACAGGCAATAGGGCTTAAGAAAAACAGTTTTGTTTCTAAAGATGATGATAGTACCATTGTACATTTGCTCATTGCTTTACATATAGTGCTTCTAATTCTTACACACAGTTCTCCATTTTACATGAGGTGATTGAAACTAAGACTTAGAAACTCAATGACAAAAATCATTTTTATTTTGGAAGAAAATGTGAACCCAGGTCTGTGTAAATTTATAGCCTTTCTGCTTCACATCTTCAGGCTGTTCCTACTCCCTTACCTCAGGCAGGGGTGGCCTCTCCTCCCCCTCACCTGCAGGCCAAAACCCACCCATACTACAACCACTCACCCTTGCATAGTCCATCAAAAAAGCAACCAAACCTCACATTCCTATGGTAGACGTCTCAAAAAGATGAGGGATGAAGCAGCATAGGTATTGCAAGAAAGGAAGAGACACTGGACAGGAAGAAGGGAGGAGACTGGTTTAAAATTAAGTAGTAAACAATATGTAGTATCAATATGCAAATAAAGAAGCCGGTATGGAAATGAATATGAGAATCCTCCCTGGCTTAATTTATAATCAGCAGGGCAGTCAAATAGCATTAGGGTCTACAGGTCCTGGATCCCCATTCAACAAGGGCAATACCACTTTCCACATACCTTGTTTGTAAATTCCTTCGATGCCAACTTATAATGCTGCATTATCATACCAAATGACTCGGATCTTTTGGAGGCGAAGAGCAGCATGTGATTCAGGATGTGCAATTCATAAATCAGGTCCTTATTCTGAAATTACCAGGGAAATAGGTCATACAGGCACACAGCTGCCCCAGCTACCCTTCTCTCAGGGACCCTTTGGCTCACTGACCTCGGAGTTGTATTCAATAACAAAATCTGTGAGGTGCTGCTTTATGACTTGATTGAGGACCTGTTTGTTGGTACTGTCATTAATAAGCTCCTCACGGTTCACAATTTTTCCCTTGGACAAAAGAAGAAAAACATTGGAGGGCAGTAGCTTCCATAATATAGACACTTAATAAATATAAATAGCACAGTTTTTCCCTTGGATGAAAGGAAAATACCATGGTGACAAGTGTAATCCATAATCTAGGTACTTCATAAATATGAACTGCCAGGCAGATTAGCCTGTGGGTGGAATATGGGTCTGTGGCAGCCATGAAAATCTCCAATCTACAAATTAGGGGGTGTAGTCTAGGAGCAGCACCAGCTGCTATGCTTGGAAATCCATCCACGTAGTTGTACTGATGCTGAGCAGTATCTACACACTGTCCCAAACCTGTGCATTGTTTCAGGGATACTAAGGCGAGCCTATTTCTGGGAGATGCAGAACTTCTCTGGTAGGCAACTTTGGCCAACTTTCTTAGAACTCGGCTGCATCAAGGACCTTCTTTCTTTCCAAAGGGTCAGACCTACATCACAGCCTGATGATTTCTCCTGCCCGCCCCCCAATTTGTTCCCCTTCACAGGTATTTTCCCCCAATCATTTGCTTATCTAATCCTGTTTGATAGCTGCTTCTCAGAAGGACTTGCATTAACACAGAGAGGGAAATAATTCTCTGTAGCCCAGGATCAAAGTCTGCAGGGGAAGGAGAACAAAGAAGTCGCTCTCTCCTGCTGGTTTCTCTCTATTCCATCTCCTCTTTGCCTCCACCAATCCTACCCTCTAGTCCAAATCCCTTCCCTGGACTCCTGCAAAAGCCTTCTAATGGTCTTCCAATTTCTCCCCTTGTTTCCCTCCAACCCATCCCTAACCTTCAATCAGAGTGATGCAGTTAAAAAGCACTCATGTCATTCTCTTGCTCACATACTTCACAGCCCCTGTAGTCCTTTGGACAAAGCCAAAACCCTTTTCTGGTCATGGTAATAATCTGACACTACTAATCAGACTTATCAAGAGCTCATATTATACCAGCCATAGTTCTAAATATGCTATATGCAAGAACTCATTTAATCCTTATAACATCTCACTGAGCTGTGAATCATTATTTCTCCCATAGTACAGCTGAGGAAATCGAGGTACAGAAAAGTGAAGTGATTTGCCCAGGATTGCTAAACTAGTGAGAGGTGGAGCCAAGATTCCACCCCAGGCTGTCTGACTCTAGAGCTCATGCTCTTAACCATTAAAATACACTGACTCTGTCCTAACTGAATTTTTCAAGTTTGCTTGCTGGCTTTTAGTATTGTGATAAGGTTTATTCTGTGGAACTTTCAATTTATTTATGTGGTCCAAATTTATCAGTATTTCTTTTCATAGTTTCTGAGGTTTCTGTCATGCTTCATAAAGGGGCTTTCCCACTCCAAATATCAAAAGCAAAATCTTCTATGGCATCTTCTAGTCTTTACATGGTTTCATTGTTATATTTTTAAATCAGTCAGAAATCAATCTGGAATGTAATTTGGCAGAAGGAGGATATATAGATTTAGCTTTATATATTTTTTTTCTAAATGCTACCCAGTTCTCTCAACATTGATCCTTGAATAACATATTTTCCCTCCTAAAGTATCATCTTTATCATATACTAGATTTCCATATGTATTTGGATCTATTTTTAGATTCTCTGTTGTCCCATTCAAATATACAAATCAGGTTATTTTATTCTCCAACTTAAAACTTTCTAATGACTTCCAAGAGCCCAAGTAAAAATATAGTGGCTCACAGTTAAGCAGGTCTGAGTATCACTTTACCCACCTCATATGTGGCCTTGGGCAAGTAAACTAACCACTCTGAGCCAAATCTATAAATAACATGGTTACTCTAAGGATTTGGCTTCGTGTGGGGAGGGGGTAAGGCATGTTCCAAGAACCAGACTATAGTGTCTAAAGTAACACTTTTCAATAGAACTTTCTGTGATGATGGAAATACTCTGTATATCTATGCTGTCCGATGCAGTAGCCACTGTCCACATGTAGCTAGTTTGATTGGGGAACTAGAATGTTAATTTAACTAATTTTAATGTAAATAGTCATATGTGACAAGCAGCTGCCATATTGGACAGCTCAGATCTAGATCCTAGAGAGGAAGAAGAGGAAGATGTGTAATAGAGGCTAGACTGTCGAAGGTCTTGTAGGTCTCATTAGGGACTTGAGTCTTCATCCTAAGAATAATAGGAAGCCGTAAAGACTTTCAGTGGGAAAGAGGCAAGTGGCCATCAGTTTGAGTTTTGGAAAGATTGCTCTTTAGAGGACAAGAGAGATTGTGGTGGACCAGTTAAGTGGATGTTGTATTAGACTATGGGAGATGATGGTCACTTGACTTAGGATGGTAGCAATAGAGATAAATGGATAGACTTAAGGGATATTTTGGATTTGAAATAAATAGGGTTGGAGTGATGGACTGGTTGTGAAGTGTGGACAAGAGGGAGGTCTTAGAATAATAATTGGGTATTCTGACTTTGCTCAGATGGGAGAAATGGTAAACCCATTCATTGATAGGAAAAAAAACACTTAAAGAGAATTTGGAGGGGAGATTATATTAGGCTTGGTCATGTTGAGACAGCTAGTGATGGATAGGAAAGTCTGGAGATGGAGATTTGTAAGTCATGATTGTATGGACAGTAATTGCTCATGGAGGGTGGGTGGGAGAAGATGGACCAGAAGAAAACACAGGGTAGAGGACTGAGCCTTAATGAATGGCATTTACTGGTTAAGAAGAGGAGGAGAAGCTTACAATAAAAAAATGTCTAGAAAGGCCAGGGAAACTCCAGGAGACTGTGTGATCTAACAGCAACTGCCTAGTCCAATGCCACTTGGTTCACAAGCGGCAGAACCAGAATTTGTGCCCAAAGCCTATAGATATGTGCATAGTCCACTATTTTGAACTGGAGACCCCTCACTAGCAGTAATCAAAATCTTACCTTTTTGAACACCAGAAGACTGTCAAGAGTGACGTGGAAACGCCCAATAGCATTGCTAATTGCTATCACTCCAAACGTTAGCTCCGGGAAGTCTTTGATCATATCATAGAACAACTCTGCTACTTCTTCCTCTAAATCCTATTTGCAGAAGGATATTGGGTGAGGCTTTTGTAGGAAGCAGAATATCTGGCTTACTTAAGGTCAAGGTGGAAATGGTGACCAATTCATCTCCTCACCTTTCTAAGTTTTAGGATTTTCCTGGGTCTCCTAAATCCCTTTTCATGGATGTTTCATATTCAGAATACTTCCATGGCTATAACTAAGGTCAAAATAGGCAACTCCACAAAGATTAATGAAGAGAATTGATAAACTTTATTTTTTCCAAGTATTTAGAATAAGGTTGTTCTAAACACACAGGTTTAGACTTAAACATTTATTCCTTAATCACTTTCAGAAGAGGCATCTGATTTGACCACATGGATCACCAAATATGAGAAAATTGAGACTGAAAAGTGAAATGAGACAGAAAGAGGCACATACTCTTCCCATGTAAAAATATAATGTCAGAGTTCTGACTTCCACTGGGGGAAGGGAAGAATCATTAAAGTCACAAGAAATGAGTAAAGACATATAAGAAACTCATTTTCCACAAGGAAAAACAATTATTCAGTGGTATTCTAAGTGGACCTCCAAAAGATCAGTTATACTATTAAAACCAGTTTAATAAATGTGAGTCTCCTCTTTCTGCATTCCTATCCACCTTTCTGATTAGCGTCTCCTACCATTTCACCTTCCATTCTTTCTGTCATCATTTTAACCCTGTAAAAACGGCTCATTGGAAAAGGAAGAATGGGTATATAATTTACCCAAGTAGAAGACCTCTCTTCAACCCACCCCTTCGCAGACACCGAACTCCTAACCAGTTGAAAAGCCACCTCCCACCTCTTGACTCCAGTACCTGGAAGAAGCCAATGATGACCAAGGGCCTGGATTTCACAAAATCTAACACCTGCTGAGTGTTATTGAACAAAAATGCTTTCTGGCTAATTTGTCTTCTCAGCCAAACGACCAAGGCAGTAGATTCAACCACTCCTGGAAACAGAGACAGTTAAATGGATCTTATAGCAGTTTCCTCTTAAACTGGAGCAAGGCTTATTTCCTCCAAGTTTAATGAACAGAAGCATCTCAGTCTTGGACTCCCACACATTAAAGGCCAAGGTCAGTCCTTCCACTCCTTCCCACCCTAGTCCCAAGGCATGAACTTTAACAGCTGCTAAACTTCATTGAGCACTTACCAAGGACAAGGCACTGTGCTGGGAAATTTGCATATATTATATCTCCAAAACAACCCTATGATATGGGATAGATATTCTTACCCTCCCCATTTTGCAGAAGAGAAAATTGAGGTTTGACTTCCCAATAGCCATTCTACTAGTGCACCTGGGAATCAAACCCAGGAGGAAGCATGCCTTGTCTTCTTTTCTTACCTACCTTCCAAAGTGACAGGAAGATAGATTTATTTTTTAAAAAATGTAAATGAATGAAATGTAAATAAAAATACCAGCTGGCTTTGTGACTTTGGGAAAATTCCATTATCGCCTATGCCTCTAACTTCTCATCTGAGACAAAGATGTTCATGAAGGTCATAGGTCATGACTTTCATTTCTCAGCAAAGCACACAAAGTCTTAGCTTCTAAAATTGGGACACATATACCATATCTGGGGAGACATAATAGTGTGCTATAGACATGAAGCTATAGACAGACAAGTGTTTGCTAGAATCATCAATTCCACATGACGGTAGATAATGTAAAATACTATTTTCTACTATAGAATAAAATGAAGCATTTAAACTGAGTTTATGAGATAAAGCAATGTTTGTTGTGAGTAGCTTTGGACTACATTTATAGGCCTGTATTCCTTCACTCACCATTCATTCCTTCACTCATTCATTCATTTGACAAATATGTGCTGAGTACCTATTATGTTATTGAGTGCTGTGCTTGGTCCTGGGGATATAATGGTGAGCAGAAACAAACACAGTCACACTCTTTTGTAGCTCTCATCATGTTGAATAGGACAATTGTCAAATAATCACACAAACAAGCAAATAATCACATACAAGGTAGGTATTCAAAAGCAAAGTTCCATGAGCCTGTAGCAAAAATATATGACCTACACTGTGTATTCAAGGACGGCTTCCTGGAGGAAATCACTAATGAGCTGAAAACTGACGGATGCATATGAGTCAATAAGGCAGCAGCAATAAGAAGAAGGAAATTGGACCAGAAAGGAGAAGGAAAAACTTCCAGACAGAGCAAGCAGTCTGTGCAGGACAAATTGCTGCATGCAGCTTGATGAATGCATGTCGGGTGGTAAATTGACCGGAAAGCACTCTATTTTCAGCATCTTTGCTTACATTTCCTAAGAATATAAGGCCATTTTAAAAACTTGCACTGGAATATATTTGCATACATAAAGGTATACAAATGATAATGTATAGTTTGTGAAGTTTTGCAAAATGAACACACCCGAGTACTACCCCGATCAAGAGATAGATCATTGCTAGAGTCTCACAAGTCCCCATTGGGCCCCCTCCTATCCCCTAACACACCCTACTTAAGGGTAACCACCATTCTAACTTCTAACAGCATGCATTAGTCTGCCTGCTCTTGAACGTTCATATAAATGGAATCACATAGTATGTGTGTTGGGGTCTGGCTTTGTTACATTTGTGAGATTCACCCACATTGTTGCATGGGCTGTGTAGCACTGTATTGTGTGAATATTCTATAATTTATTTATCCATCTTCTGTTGGTGAGCATTCGGGTTGTTTCCAGGTTTGGGACTATTAAGAATTTTTGTGCATGTCTCTGGGGTCATGTTGTATGCACTTCTGTTGGATACATGTCTAGGAGTAGAATTTCTGGTCATAGGGGATGCTGCATTCAGCTTTAGTAGATACTGATTAAGCCATTTTAAAAGCTACAATGATTCAGACCTATAGAAGTTCATAGAAGGATGATGTACTAGCCTCAAGGGACAGAGGAATGGAGGAGGCTTCATGCCACCCTCAGACCATGGCACTCCACCTTGCAGCAGTCCCCCTCTCCTGGATTCAGCCCCAAGGCTGAGTTTCTTTTTTCTTTTTCTTTTTCTTTTTTACAAATAGTTTATTGTCAAATTAGTTTCCACATAACACTCAGTGCTCATCCCCACAAGTGTCCTCCTCCATGCCCATCCCCCCTCCCCCCCACATCCATCAGTCCTCAGTTTTTGTCAGCATTCAAGAGTCTCTCATGGTTTGCCTCTCTCCCTTTCCCCCACCATTTCCCCCCTTCTTCTCCCCCTTGTTCCTCCGTCAAGTTCCTCCTAATCTCCTATATGTGCAAACATATGATATTTGTCCTTCTCTGCCTGACTTATTTCGCTCAGCATAACACCCTCAAGGTCCATCCATGTTGCTACACATGGCCAGATTTCATTGTTTCTCATTGCCATGTAGTATTCCATGGTATAGATAAACCACATCTTCTTGATGCATTCATCTGTTGATGGACACTTAGGCTCTTTCCATGTTTTAGCTATTGTGGAGAGTGCTGCTATGAACATTGGGGTACATGTGCTCCTATCCAAGGCTAAGTTTCTATTTTCACAGTCATCTAGGCTATTCTATGTTCTAAGCCATCTTTCAGAAAGAAGCAGGCACAAATCATAGAAACAGGCATTTGTCTGAAAATACATCTCTTACAGGCATTTGTCTGAAAAAAAATTATGTTGTAAGTGCTCTGAAAGGAACTTGTTTCCAAGTCCCGAAAATACCAACCAAGGTGAACAAAAAGCCCCCCACGTCCATTTGAATTTCAGGTCATCAGAACCATAGTGCCTATCTCATGTTGTGCCACTGTCTCCCTCTGTCCACATGGCAGCCATGCCCTCTTCCCTGGTACACCGGGCTTTAGCACCCACTGGTCCCTCCACCTGCGCTGCCTTTTCCTCAGCAATCAGGGCATCTCCTCTGGCTTATTAGTTTGAGATTTGGATTTTTCTTACTGCCACGCCCCTCCCCATCATATCATTCTCTGTTTTATGACCTATTACATTTTCTTCGTTGAGTCTACCTTTTTCTGAAATTACAATTTTTGGCTAGCTTGCTCACTAGCTCCTATAACCATCTGGCTCATACTAGGTGCTGAAGAAATAATTACCAGATGGATAAATGAGGTGAATGAATTATAAGCTGGCTTAAGGGAACTTGATCTCGGGCCATCTTCTCTGGGATATCTGAGCTCTGTTTGCCCCTCTGGATCCCATGGGACTGAGGTAGCTCTGAACTTGATAAATAGTTTGTTCCTGAGTGTCTGCAGATTGGTCACTGCCCTGCTGGGCATGTGTCTCCCCTGGCACTTGGCTCTGAGCCAGAGGACATGTAACAACTGAGGTGTGAACGCTACGTCAATGATTGACTGGGGCTGCTGTTCCACTGCATATTTCCAAGCACAGGCTGTAAATGTATCATTAACTGAGGCCTTGAAGCCAACCTGAATTTCCCTCTCTCCCACGAGGAGGCCATGGCCATGTCTCCCACCATCAGTCCCTGGGAGACTAGAGGAGAACCAGAACTGTAGCTTTGACCCAACAAGGACTAACCACCACGTAGGAAGTTTTCATAAAAGTTGGTGCAGGAGACCAGCAGAGCTCTGTCGTCCATCTTATCTTAGGGAAGCCCTGTCCAGTTAGCAGAAATGGCATTATTCACCCTGGTTAGGAAATGAGAAATTGGAAGCCTGGCTCAAATTCTCATAACTAGTGTTTGTCCTAAGTCTAGGCCCTGGTTCCCTCCCAGCACCCCACTGCCTCTTTCTTTGGTTAGGGGTAATACTGAAGAAGAAGAGTGATGGGCAAGCCTAGTAGAAATACAGGCTGGCTCTTTACCCCAAGTCTGCCTGCAGTGGGCCCTTGCAATTCCATCCCATTCAAACTCAGAAACTATTCATGAAGAACCTAAGTGTCCCAGGCACTGCACAAGGGCCAGGAAATTAATAGTTTGATAATAATTAGGACCACAGCTGCCATTTACTTAAGAGTGCAGCACAATGCATAGCAGGGGTTGGTCGTCTGCAGCCTGTGGGCCAAATCTGACTTGCCAGTTGCCTTTATAAATAAAGTTTTATAGTAACACAGCCACACCCATTTGTTTATGTGGAATTGCTTTTCCACTGCATCAGCAGAGTTAAGAAGTTGTGAAAGAGATTGTCTGGCCCTTCGCAGAAAACATTTGTTTTCTGCAGTGCTTATTAGCTGGGGATTGTTGAGGACGTTGTTCCACTTCTCTAAGCCTTGGATTCCCCAACCGCTACACTAGGCAGTGGCATATGAAAAGAGGGCAGGCCAGAACTGTGATGTAACACAGTAAATGGTTCAGATGTGTGTCAGGGCTTGTGCCTTACAGACTTGTTTCATGCACCATCCCCATTTTACGGATGAGGAAATTAAAATTTGACAAGAGTAATTAATTGCTCTTCAGGCAAGTAGTAAGGATTTAAAGCCAGCTGGTGTCTGCCAGTTCTGGCAGCCGCTTCAGAGGACCCGAGAAAGAAGTGAGATCAGCTCCTGCCCCTGTGCTCTCACCAGACAAATAAGAACAAACACAGTTCTGTAAGGTAACGGCCTTGAGTGGGAAGGACAGGTGCTGTGGGAGCCCAGAGGAGGGCAGGCATCCTGACCTGGGCAGTCAAAGGAGACTTCCTGGGGGAGGTGATCATGCAGCTTCCTGCATGGCAGAGGAGGTCCCAGGCACTGGCTTCTAGCAAAAGGGGTTCAGACAGTCTGGAAGTTGTCACCTTTATTGCCTCAAAGAGAAGTCAGACCTCACCTGGCCTTTAGGAGGTGAGGGCACCCCAAAACCTAAGCCACTCTATGAGCAAATATAGACTTCAACAAAATAACTGGGGTTTCTCATATCTTCAGCCACCTTCCCCAGAGCCAACACATCACAAGAGATTCCTGTCTTGGGATCATTGAGTCACCATTGTTGACAGTTGTCACTCCTATCCTTAGGAAGCAGCAGTCACCGTGTCTTTCCATATCTCTTCTCTCACTGCTCCTTTCTGCTCTCTCCATCTCCCTCCCTCTACTTTCCCCCTGCCTCTTCATTGTCCCATAAGCAGGCTGTGAGCCACTGCACTGCTGGGTCTTGTTGGATCTTATTTCTAATCTGCCCGGAGGTAGCAGCATTTGCTGTGCCTTCCCCTGAAAGTCTGGCCTGTGTCTCATGACCCCTGGTGTCCACTCTGAGAACTGCAAGGTATCCCTGCAGCTCCTGGAGGTGATGGCACTGTCTGGTCCCTTTTGGTTCTTGCCAACAAAATTCCAACAGGCTTATTGCAGACCTGATAAATGCCAGATCCTGCAAAAGATTATCTCAGTTTCCTGATTCAGTCATCCACACATAAAATGGAAGCATTCTAACCATCATAGTACAGGCTGTCCTGGGCACATTGGCATTCATCACTTTCAGTCCATCCATCCATCCATCCATCCATGCATCCTTCCATTCATCCATCCATCCATCCATCCATTTTCCACACATTTACGCATTTATATATTTAGCATTTAAAAAATTAGGACCTACCACGTACCACACTGAGTCATATAAATCTTCAGGCATCCTTAACACAAATATAGGGCTTAACGCATGGTAGTTTTTCAGTAAAAGAACATTGAATATGTGAATGAACAAATTAATGAACAAAGTGGATGATGATAGAAGCTAAAGTGGTTGGTAGTCACCCTGTCCCAAATCTGTCTTATTTCATCATCTCTGTCTCTCTTTTTGTCAACCAGGGCTTCCTTGTCCTGGGACCCTGTCAGAATCATTCTAAAGTAGAAAATTGGGATGGTAGATAGGTAGTGGAGTTAGGAACTCACTCTCTGGTCTCTGGGAGTTTATGAGCTATGCATCTCACTATCCCACTTCATGGTACCTTAAGGCCCACCAGCTGCGATACAAGCTGTTGTGGAGGCAGCTTTGGGTTCACCAAAATT
Source organism: Hyaena hyaena (assembly GCF_003009895.1). Lineage (NCBI taxonomy): Eukaryota > Metazoa > Chordata > Mammalia > Carnivora > Hyaenidae > Hyaena > Hyaena hyaena. The sequence goes on along the minus strand of NW_024082087.1, from coordinate 97,569 downwards.
TATTTTCCTTATGGACACAGATCAGGGCCATATTGCCCAGCCTTATAGTTGACTAGGACCATGTAACAGAATTTTCGTCAATGGAAAGAGATACAATGTTTGCCACTTCCAAGCTTAGGTCACAAACACTACCATTGGCAATCCTCTGCCTCCTTGCCCCAACTATTAGATAGAAAATTGCAGAGGCCTCAGAGGCCCTAAGATAGAGCAGAGCCACAAGCTGGAAGAAACCTTGGTCCTTGAAAGACGTGGGGAGCAGAGCCCCCCACCTCCACCCTCTGGCAGCCAACTGGGCCCTCATGAGCAAGAAGTAAATTTGTAATTTGTCACACCACTGAAATGCTGGCGTTTGTGTTTCCATAGCTAGCATTGCTTTGATTGACACACAAGCGCTATTACCTTTGCAACTGATGGGTTCCGACCTGTTGCCCTCAAAAAACAGCTTCAGCTCTGGGGCCTCCTTAATGTTAAACTCTGTCTGAAGTTCCTTCTCGACCGTGATGTCCACTTTGCCAAAGCCGATCCCATTCTTGCCTTTACCCATAATCTCCACAGCTTTGCCCAGCTCCTCAGCCAGGCTCCTGGATTGCTTGGAGGATGGATTATCTGAAAAAGCCAGTATAAATCAGAAATTGCTAGAGCCTCTCTTTCTCCCTATCTCCCAGGGAGGAGGTTGGCTTTCACCTGCTTAGCTCCTGGACCTTCCTCACACTGTACTGCAATAGGTAAATTTTCAGAAACGTGATGGGATGGAAGAAACATGTTTTGTGAAATTGGTCATATGGGAGGTGCATCAGGGTTCTGTGGGCTCAACAACACTGGAAGTAATACAACTTTGGGTATTCATTCCAACTCTGTGAGTCTCACTTTCCTCGTGGGTAAGTTATAGATGAGGAAACTGATTGGCAACAAACTGTCCTGTTTATACAGGGCAGCATAGTAGTGATATATAGCCAGAACCTGGAACCACTAAATTGGATTTCTAACCAATATTGGCATGTCAGACCCTTAGCTCAATGCCTGGCACATGGTAAGGACATAATGCATTATTATTACTACTGTTACTATTTCTATGGTCAGAAATTATAGAAGAAAGAATGAGGGGCATGCCTGCCATCTGTTGGAAAATCCTGGAGTTACAGCCCAAATTGAGCCCCTCCAGTTGCCCTATAGCTAGCTGCATGTAATATTGCAAGGGACTCTCAAGCAAACAAGGTCAGGTGTGAAAAGGATGGGGCTGGGGAGAGGTTAAGATGCTCCCTTAACCTCTCTGATCCTGCTCTTTGGGGTTAGTGGTGTCAAAGAGACCTCACACTCTATTAATATTCCTTGGCCCCTCATATTGCTGGGCACTGGGGGTGGGGGTTTAGGAGTAAGGAGCCCTTTTCTGGTAACTGGCCGCAGGGAGCTGGCATGTGATCCTGGCAGCAAGAAGGCCTTCCTGACCTAAATGAGAAGGAACTAAAAGGCGCTCACATTTGCCTTCCTTCTTCCTGATAACACTGTGAGATTGGAGGCCCTTCACCACCTTGATATCTGCGTCAGGTAGACTGGGCCAGGGCAGGGGGGGGGTCATTGATTCCCTTTCAAGTCAGAACACATTCCCTTTTTGAGTTCCCACGCCTCTCTTCTGTCCATCTGGAGCACTGGGAGAAAGTGCAAATCACCTCCACTGCCTGGGCAAATTCCAAGTCCAACAGAGAGGTCTTTTGTAAAGCAAAACCCAGAAAGCCTACTTCTGGACAACTGGAACATGCCCCACTATTAGTGAGCACACCTGCTCCTGCAATGGAACCCGAAAGTGAATGATTGTTTTCATTAAATTCCCAATCAATGCACAGGAAGTGGGACTTTTCGCCTCTCCACTGCCTGCTTCGTCACCATCATTGCCTTCGATACCTCCCATCCATCACCATCAGCAGGTGCTGGCCTATTGCCAGCTGCTCCCGCCCTCAGCCCCACTCCACTCCCCCACCCTCCCCACCCCAGATTCCTTGTGGATTCGGCCCTGCCTGGCGCAGGGTTGCTGACTGACATCGTGTTCAAATCTGAGTCTCTAAGGGAAGCAAGCTCAGGGCAAGAGAAACGCATGGAATGATTGTCCAAATGATGGAAATTTTAGAAGTTCCACACACAGCCCAGTGCTCCTAAGTATCTGGAAAGGAAGAAATGAGAACAGTAGTCTATGATAGCTGGAATGCTGGGATCTGAAAGCTAGCTGGATGGGATCTAACAGTAATAGTCGTGGAGATTCATCTACCCATCCATTTGTCCATTCATCCGGTGTCCATTCACAGTTCATTCGCCAAATCTTTTTTAGGATCTGCCATGTATCAGACACTGTTCTAGGTACTGGGGATTTAACATTCAATGGTTAAAAATCCCTGCTCTTGTTGGGGAAGATAGAAAATAAACAAATAAAGAAGTAAAATATATGCTATATTAGATGCTAAGTGCTAAGTGAAAAAAATCACAGCTGGAGGTTGGGAGTGTTAGGGGGATTAATTTTAAGTAGGGAGGCTAAAGGGGGACTCACTGAGAAGAAACTTTTTTTTTTAGTTTTTTTTATGTTTTATTTATTTCTAGGAGAGAGAGAGACAGCATGAGCAGGGGAGGGTCAGAGAGAGAGGGAGTCACAGACTGAAACAGGCTCCAGGCTCTGAGCTGGCAGTCAGCACAGAGCCCGACGCGGGGCTCGAACCCACGAACCGCGAGATCATGACCTAAGCGAAAGTCGGACGCTTAACTGACTAAGCCACCCAGGCGCCCCAAGAGAAGAAACATTTTAATAAAGACTGAAAGAGGTAAGGGAGCAGCCTCTGTGGATATCTGGAGAGAGCTTCCAGGTTGGGGAACCATAAGTGCAAAGGCCCTGAAGTGGGAGCATGTGCAGCATATTTGAGGAATGACAAGGGGTCCATTTGTCCTGGAGCAGAATGATGGGTATTGGTGTCAAATGACATAGGGGCTTTTTGGCCACTGAATAGCCCCTTCTCTGAGGGTTGTAGGAAGATACTGGAAGGTTTGGAGCAGAGTTAGATATGATCCTACTTATTAATAACTGGATTGTACTGAATGTTATATGAACATTAGACCAAAGGAGAAAGGGGTGGATCCAGGGAGACTGGTGGTAGGCCTCTGTAATAATCCAGGTGAGATGTGGTAATGGCTTGAGGCAGGGTGGTGGCAATGGAGAGGGTGAGAAGTCATCAGAGTCTGGAGACATTTTGAAGGAGGAGGTGACTGGTGCTAGATGAGAGAAATGGGAGGGGATGGTAGATTGGATGTGGAGTACAAGTGAAGAAGGGGAGTCAAGGATGACTCTGATATTTTGACCAGAACAGCAAGATGGATGATGATGATGATAATTATGGTGATGATAGTGATGATGATGATGATGATGGTGATGATAACAAGGTGACCACAACTACAAGTTATTGAGCACTCACTGTGCCAGCCACTTTGCTAAGGTTACATGCTTTATCCTGGTTAGTCCTTATAACAACTTCCTAGTTATCTACCATTGCAGGTGAGGAATGTTACAGACAAGAGATGGAAATCCAGAGGTCTTATGGCTAGTACACAGTTAGGCGGAGATTTAGCTCCAAGACTGGCTGACTCCCAGATTCATGCTCTAACTGACCATATAGGTTAGTGGATCTGAAAAATTTCTTTTCCTGGAGGGAGGGATGGGATGCATTTTTCATCTTCCCTGTTCTGGGTGGTTCCCATCAGAGCAGAGAGAATCTGTAGAGCCAAATCTACTCTTTATGATTTATAGTCCTGGCTTCTGTTTTCTTTCTAAAATTTGCAAATCATTTTTACTTCTGTGGTTCTGGAAGCTTGAATTCCAAGCTTGTAAAGGTGAAATAAATGCATACACCTCTCAGGTCTTGGTGCCTATGTCCTGCCCTGGCCATCTGAAAATGCCAGTTTGGTCGGGTTATGGTAACAATTCAGATGTACATTGTTGCTTGGGCAGGAGCCCAGTGGGCTGTGGATGTGTAGGGAGCCCTCTGCTCGGAGGCTGAAAGTTCCTGCAAGTAAAGCCTTCCTTGGGTCCTAAACTCTACCTAGAGAGAGCTTATTTTCTGACACATGCTGGTATATGGCACTCAGTGAACCTCATTAGGTTGTTTCATAAACCAGAGACGGTTATGGTGGTTTACAGCACCTGCAGCTCAGGCAGATTGGTTTTTTAGACATCTCTGTGCCTGTGTTTCCTCCTCTACAGAATGGGGATACTAATAGATCCTATACCTTAAGATGATCCTACAAAGTAAGACAAGGTGTTTAAATCTCTGGCACAAAAGTGCCCAAAAAACATTAACTATTTTGATGACATTGTTGGAGAACCCTTGATCTTGCTCTGACTAGGTTAAGTCTTATGGAAATATCAGGATCCTCAGCAGATCTTCTGGTTCTTGGGGAAATAGACCAAAGGTGACTAGCACCAAGTCATCCAGTATAAGCCTGGGCCTATTGTGTGGCTCTCACGTGGGTTTTAGGGTAAGCAAATGAGATCCAGGGTCATGTTAGAATAGGGAATGGCTCTCTGAATGCCGTGTGATGTGTAGGTGTGTTAATGGCTTATGGACCTAGAATCAATGTTTGCCTGGGTCTTTAGTAGATAACCCTGGGTTCCCTTCTCTGAGAAGCCAGCGTGAATTGGGGGAGGAGCTGGTGGTTGGGGAAATAAGAATGTAGGGACTGGAGATTAGCTCCCAGCACAGGGAGCTGGAGTCTGCCTTTCTTTAGATGGTGATTCTCAAGCGGGGGGGGGGGGGGGGGGGGGGGGGGGGGGGGGGGGGGGGGGATGACATTTGGACATATCTGGAGACATTTCTGGTTGTCATAAATAGAGTGCTCCTGGAATCCAATGGGTAGAAGTGAGGGATGCCACTAAACATCTTGTGTTGTATCTGCCGCCCACCACACACACACACAATAAAGAATGATCCAGCCAAAGTATCAGTAGTGCTGAGGATGAGAAACTCTAATTTAGACAAAGCTCCAGATCAAGCATGGAAAAATATTCTGAGAATAATCCTCTCCCCATTTCATAGGACCAGTATAGGTGCTCACAGGTGATAGGAATTTCAGGATGGTAATCAATCCCTTCTAGTTCCTCAAGGGCCAGCCATCAAATTTCTCTGACCATCGTAATGGCCTATAAGGCCCTAAAGGACTCTACTTCCTTTCTTATCTGATCTCCCACTTTCTTTAGCACCTCAGCTTTAGCCATCTTGGCACATTCCCACCCCAGAGCCTTTGCACTGCTGTTCCCTCTGCCTGAAATGCTCTCCTCCCAGCTATCTGCATAGGTTGATGCTTTTTGGCCTTCAGTTCCTTGCTGAATTTTCACCTTCCCAGACTACTCTAAATAAATTTGCAGCCCCACTTCCACTAACTTTTTGCACTCCCTGTTACTCTTCTGTTTTTCTCCATAGCACTTTTAACCATAAGACATACTGTATTTTTATTTATTTATCTGTTTATCTTGGGTCTCCCCTCTTTAGGATGTAAGTGCTACTAAACAAGGACGTCCATCTGTTTTGTGCCTAGAAGTCTATCTGGCACATAACAGGTATTCGATAAATATTCAATGAATGAATGAATGAATGAATGAATGAATGAATGAAAAACAAGTAAGTAAATAAGTAAATAAATAACTATTTCAGTTACAGCACAGTTTTATAAGATGGACTCCAGGTTTGGTGTCAGACCTCATCTAAAATTCAGGCTGTACCTCACGATCCAGATGATCGAGTATAGGAAGGACACTGAGGGCACAGGGAATTGTAAATGCAAAGGCCCAGAGGCTTGAGCCAGTGTGGCCTATCTGGGAACCACAAATTACTCAGGGGCTAGAGCATAGCTCTCAAATGAAGTGGGAAGTTGGCTAAGGCTAGACCAAGCAGAGGACACTGTAGCCATGTTAAGGAGTTTGGGGTCGAGAATCACTGAGGGTTTTTAGTCAGGAAGTGACCCAGTCAGACTTGCATTTTAGAAAAAAATACCTCTTGGTGTGCTGTAGGGACAGCATTGGAGGGGGAAGGGAGACCCTCGAGGAGGCTACTGCAGAGTTCCAGGTGGGGAACACGGTGACCTGAACTAAGGCAGTGGCAGGGGAATGCAAAATCTGGAGAGTGCAGAGGGCTTTAGGAGGTGGTATGAACAGGACCTGGTGGGTGATGGGTGAGATGTGAGAAAAGAGAGAATGACCTTGGGATTTCTGATTTTGACATTGGGTAGAGAGTGATGCTGTCAGTTAAGGCAGGGCATGAGGAAAAGCAAGTTGTAGGGAGCAAATCAAAGATGCTGAGTCCTGTTTTGAACAGATGAGGCATTTGAGACATGTGAGGGACATGCAAGAGGAAGGGTCCCACTGACAATTGGGTGTTGAGCCTGGAGTCCTCAGAGAGATGAAAAAGTGAGCAACAGCTAAGGATTTGAGACTTAGTATATAGTATGTGACTGGGACAATATTGGAAAAATTTATTGTCGTAAAGAGCCTATTTATTCCTAGAAAAAAACTATCATTCTTTCCCCAAGGGATTAGATTTTCCAAAGGTCACTTTAGAAGGCCTGCCAAGTTTTGAAAACTAATTTTGATTTAAACTGAGTATTGGAAGGAGTCAGATATTCAAATGTAATGAGCTTAACTGTCTCTTTTGAGTAACAAAATCTCTGCTGGTGTTTATTGCTTTGAAATACCTGCTGGTGGGAATGCTTTAAATTTAAAGTATTCAAATCGTTTGTCAGTAAATGTCATTAAAGAACATAAAATTGATTGACTTTGTCTGTAGCCCCAGGTTCAGTGTCAATCCCTTAGTTATAAGATGTCAGGTAAAGCCTCCAAGAACTATGGATTCCCCCTTCTGCCTGATTAAAACAGAGCAGTCACTTGAGCAGAGACTTGCTTTCTCATGTGGGCAGGACAGGTTCCTTGTCTTTGGTGTCTGCTCACCATTTTTGGAAAGGTAAATATTTGTTGAGATGTGTATTTTGTGTCATGCAAAGTGTGTGGCTCTAGTGCCCTCAACATTGAGAGTCCAGGATCAGAGATTAGGACCGCTGCAAAAAAGGGGAGACAGAGGTCTTCTTGGATGTCTGAGCTGTGCAAACGATTAGCTTACAATTCTACATCAGGTGGAATAGAGCTGCAAGGTTCTCAGCTCTTCCCTGAAAGGAACCATAAAACAGATGTGTAAGTGCTGGCCTATGTCCTGGGGTGGATGAGATATGTGGGAAACCAGCTGGAGGAGTCAGTCAGCAAAGTGGAAATGCCTGCCCTGCTCACAGGCTTGTGTAAAGAAAATAGCCCAAACTGGATCTCCCCTACAAGAGCTTACTCTGTGAGCTCGAAGTAAAATCCAGCATGTACCTTGGCATTGAGGTTGAAAGAAACCTGGGCTAGATGGAGATCAGAATCTCAGAACTATTTTGATGGAATTTTACATATCAGGCATGCTCCATATTGGATGGAAGCAAAAATGACCCAATCAGATTTTCCTTCCTGGGAACTATCAAGGTTAAGCACACAAAAAGAATGTTTTTGTTCCATGGTGTTATGAAGTGATTGCACAAGCCAGCTGAGGAGGCTCTGGGAACCAGGACAACTGAGCTGCTGATGCTGTCACATGCCCAAATTCCCTGATTCAAGTAACACCACTGAGACCACACCAAATAAGAAGAGACTGGGACCTGAATTTCAGATGGAAGGGACACAGACTAAAATGCTACAGGGGTGAGGCAGGGAATGTGATTGTGTGGGGTTGGCTGGATAGGGATGTTGCAAAATGACAGCCATGTTTTCTGATCCAAAGGGAAAATCACTACTCATCTCCAGCCAGTTGTCACATTGCAAGAATGTGGGACTGTGCCTCCAGATCTATTTCTTTAAGAGCAGATGTAAATTCAATTATAATTGTGAAATGTCTTAATCCTTAAAAAATTGTGTGGGTCAGGGGTACCTGGGTGGCTCAGTCAGTTAAGCTTCCAACTCCAGCTCAGGTCATGATCTCACGGTTTGTAGATTTGAGCCCTGCATCAAGCTCTGTGCTGACAGCTCAGAGCCTGGATCCTGCTTCAGATTCTGTGTCTCCCCGCCCCTCCCCCCCCCACCTCTCTGCCCCAACCCCGTTTGTGCTCTGTCTCTCTCTCAAAAATAAATGAACATTACAAGAACCTAAAACACTGTATTGCCCAAACATAACCCACCTGCTGGCCATCTTCTGTCCATGGGCTGCCTGTTACATCCTTGAATTCAGTATTGTGGGCAAGAAGAGGAGCCATAAAGAACTGAGAAGTGAGCCAGAGAGATCAAAGGAAACCAGAAGGGAATGGGCTCATGGGTACCAAGGAGCAAAGGGTCTCGGGTTGTGTCTCAGGTTGGAGTACTGTAGGTCAAGGAAGGTGAGGACTGGCAAATACCCATTGGATTTGGGAATGAGTTGACCTTGGAAACTTAACCTGAGCCAAACAGTCCATAAAGTCAGCCCTACACAGTAAACAGTTGTTGACATTCCTGCCCAAAAGAGAAAACTATTCCTAGTGGTTCAATGTCTGAAAGAGCTTATACCACCCAGCAGCTTCTCAGCCAGCCCAGCTTCAGGTTGCATTTGATCAAAACCCATTTCAAGGCTTCTGTATAATGAATGTGATTAAAGCCGATAATGCCACATGTTCCCCAAACCCTGGTTCTTCTTACTCTTCATTTACACTGCTGGCCTTTCTTTCCCAGGCTCTCTTGCAGAGCTGTGTCCTCCGGAAAGCAGGCAGAAATGTTAAACATGCTTTTCACCCTGTAATATGTATGTGAATCACCTGGTACTCTGACTCAGTAGGTCTGGAGCAAGGCCTGGTACTCTGCAATTCTAACAAGCTCCTAAGTGATGCTGGCATTGCTGGTCCACAGACCACACTTTGAATAACACCGATGTGCACCAGTTCCAGGGCTGGCCTGGCCCAGAAGCATGTCCTGTGTCTCTCAGTCCATTTGCTGGCTGGAGGCAGAGGATTCAGTGGAGCACTCTAGGCCCTAAGGAATGCATGAGTCACTAGATGGAAGGACCCTGGGCACTTGAATGACTGTATGGAGCAAAGCTTCTCTGCAGACCTGTCTGAGACTAAGATTTAAGAAAGCAACCTTTCCAAAACTAGATTCGGGAGTTGTCATAGCAGTTAGCTTTCCCTAACCCAGTGATGGTTAAAAGAGCTAATCAAAATCAGAACAATGAGAGAGTTTGGGTACAAAGGTGGGCAGTCATTTTTAAAATTCATTTCATTGAAGGACTTCATTCATCTAGCATTAAAAATTGAGTCATACCCCGAATAGCCAAAGTAATACTGAAAAATAAAACCAAAACGGGAGGGATCACCATCCCAGACTTCAGCCTCTACTACAAAGCTGTCATCCTCAAGACAGTATGGTATTGGCACAAAAACAGACCCATAGACCAATGGAACAGAATTGAGAACTCAGAAGTGGACCCAAAAGTATACAGCCAACTGATCTTTGACAAAGCAGGAAAGAATATCCAATGGAAAAAAGACAGCCTTTTTAACAGATGGTGTTGGGAGAACTGGACAGCAACATGCAGAAGAATGAAACTAGATCATTTTCTCACACCATGCACAAAAATCAACTCAAAATGGATAAAGGACCTGAACGTGAGACAGGAAACCATCAACACCCTAGAGGAGAAAGCAGGAAACAACCTCCTTGACCTCCACCGCAGCAACTTCTTACTTGACACATCCCCAAAAGCAAGGGAATCAAGAGCAAAAATAAACTGTTGGGACCTCATCAAGATTAAAAGCTTCTGCACAGCCAAGGAAACAACCCAGAAAATTAATAGGCAACCAACGGAATGGGAAAAGATAGTTGCAAATGACATATCAGATAAAGGGTTAATATCCAGAATCTATAAGGAACTCACCAAACTACACGCCCGAAAAACAAACAACCCAGTGAAGAAATGGGCAGAAGACATGAACAGACACTTCTCCAAAGAGGACATCCAGATGGCCAACAGACACATGAAACGATGCTCAGCATCCCTCCTCATCAGGGAAATACAAATCAAAACCACACTGAGATACCACCTCACGCCAGTCAGAGTGGCTAAAATGAGCAAATCAGAGAACTCTAGATGCTGGCGAGGATGTGGAGAAACGGGCACCCTCCTACACTGTTGGTGGGAATGTAAACTGGTACAGCCCCTCTGGAAAACAGTGTGGAGGTTCCTCAGGAAACTAACAATAGAACTCCCTTATGACCCAGCAATAGCACTGCTAGGAATTTACCCAAGGGATACAGAAATGCTGAGGCATAGGAGCACATGGACCCCAATGTTCATAGCAGCACTCTCCACAATAGCTAAAACATGGAAAGAGCCTAAGTGTCCATCAACAGATGAATGGATCAAGAAGATGTGGTTTATCTATACCATGGAATACTACATGGCAATGAGAAACAATGAAATCTGGCCATGTGTAGCAACATGGATGGACCTTGAGGGTGTTATGCTGAGCGAACTAAGTCAGGCAGAGAAGGACAAATATCATATGTTTGCACGTATAGGAGGATTAGGAGGAACTTGACGGAGGAACAAGCGGGAGAAGAAGGGCGGAAATGGTGGGGGAAAGGGAGAGAGGCAAACCATGAGAGACTCTTGAATGCTGACAAAAACTGAGGACTGATGGATGTGGGGGGGAGGGGAGGATGGGCATGGAGGAGGGCACTTTGGGGATGAGCACTGAGTGTTATGTAGAAACTAATTTGACAATAAACTATTTGTAAAAAAAAAAGAAGCTAAAAAAAAAATTGAGTCATAATGTGCAAAGAACTACTAAATGTTTGGCACATTTAAATTAGTCTACAACCTTGGATCTTGTGGCAAATACTGTGAATCAACCATTCCCAAGTTTTGCTTCCTGGACCATTGAGGACAGACACCTAAAACATTCACAATTTCAGACTCCTCATTTGGGAACAGCCATGGCCCAGTTCTAGCCAGTAAGATATAACAAAATTCGCTGGTGGAGTTTCTGGAAAGGTTTTTTTTTTTTTCCAAGAAACATACTTGGCTGACATGTATTCTGTCATTTTGCTATTTGCCTGTCCCTCCTTTTCCCTAGCAAAATGCGCAGTGCAACGCAAGAGCTGCCACCACCATCTTGTGACCACAAGCTACAGCATGTCAGAGGTGATGGAGCAAGAAGATAGAAGGAGCCTGTGTCTTTGATACAGTGAGGCTGCTAGGACAGCCATTGACTGCCTATCCCTGGTCTCCATATGAGAATATGAGATAAATCTTGAAATTTCCAAGTCATCATTAGCAGATTTTTTTTAAATTCCTTGACGCTGAACCCAGTCCTAACTGATAGAAAGTTGATCATCTGTTTGGGGCCAAGGGAGGCTGAGGACTCATTTACTGAGCATTTTCCATGTGCCAGATCCTTCAGAGATACTTAGTCAATCCCTTCACCTTCACAGATGAAGAAGGTGAGACACAAAGGAATGTACCTAAGGCCACATATCAAGGTGATGGCAGTGTTAAATTTTACACTCAGGCTGGCCTGGCTCCCAAACTCGTATACTTTACCCCAAACCTTGATGTCATCTATAGACAAAATGTGTGGATGAGTAAAGTTAAAAAGAAAAAACACTTTAGGATTTACCCAGGCTTGGCATGTAGTCTTTGAAAAATACTGATGTCAGAAACAATAGATGCCCAAGTATTCACTCCACTGCTCTGGCTAAAGATTGCCCATCAATGGAGGTCAAATAGTGATCGTTTCTCTCACCTCGGGCGAACCTTCAAGCTTCAAAATGCATTTGCATTGCCCTGGAGACCCTACTGTGTTCCAGGATGCAAGGACGTGGGAGTTAAGCCAGAGGAGGCTGCTCAGCTGTTTTGCAGCTTGAAGAACCATTTCTGAGGACAAGTCCAAGCTATCACTTCTGTGAGCACCCAGTGTACACAGTTCAGACTATTCTAATGGCATGAACACCATTCTAAAGAGTTTCTCATGCTTTGTGACATCTCTGGCTTCAACTACAAAGTCTCTGAGAGCAGAAACCAAGGCCTCTTTTCTCTGGGTTCCCATCAGCCCCACCCAAGGCCTGGCACTGAGCAGGGCTGAATAAAAGTAGGGCGAATCAGAATGCAGTAATAATAGTTCTGCCCAATGAGTGCTCACTAGGCACTAAAGACTGCATGTTTGAGTCTGTTTTCAGTGCCACAGCAACCTGCAAGGGAGAAATTATTAGTGTGTTTGTGCAGAGGAGGAATCTAATAATGATAGAGAATGGCCGCCCAAACATTCTTAAGCTCTTATTGTGCAGCAGGCACTGTGCTAAGCACTTAGGAATTATATCCTGTTGCTAAATTACCCACTTCACAGCCAAGTAAAGAGAGGCTCTCAGAGTGATCAAGGTCACCTGCTCAAGGTCGTCTGACCAGTAAGTGGCAGAGCCCCTGTATTTGAGCCTAGGACCGTGAACCTCTAAAAATTGAACATCATCTCAAGACATGCACTGGTCAGACTGGAGAGAAAAGGAAGCCTGTGAGGTGTCAGGGTCAGAAGAAGGCAAACTGACAGAAGGGAGAAAGGGCTATGCCAGAGCAGCAGCCAGGAGAAGGGGAAGAGAACGTAGGGGGGAGGGGCTGCATGGAAAGGGGTAGAAACCAAGAAGGGGAAGCACCTGCACCACGCTGCCCAGCTCTGGAACCCGAGGCTTTGCCTGGCCTCCGGGAACCTGGGTGCTAGTCCCGCTGATACAGCCTGGCAGCAGACCTTGGACACTTCCCAGGAGTGGCTCTGGAGGCAGGATTCTGGAATCCAGTGTTCCCATGTACTTTCTGTACCCTCCCAATCCTTGCATGTGGGAAGTGGCCTAGCACAAGTGCAATCCCCGCTTGTGAACTGTGTGACCTTGGGCAAATCGCTTGGCCCCTCTATGCTTCTGTTTCCGCAGCTATAAAATAGGGAGACAAATGGTGCCACCATGCTGGGCTGTTGTGAAGATTAACTTAACATTTAGTGGGGCACTAAGGACAGTCCGCAGCACACCTTACTACTATGTGAAAGCTGTTATGAAAACCGCTCCCATCCTGTGCCAAGGCACAGCTCTGTGCCCAGTGCCCCAGGGAGAGATGAAATATCCACTGAAGTAAAGAACAACAGTCCAAAAAACAAAAGTGGACAGACAGAGTGCAGATAAGGTGATGTTCTGCAACTCTTTGCTCAAGAGCTTGCCCATAGTTGCCACCGTTATTGCTCTCTGGTTGTGTTCCAGCCACTTAACATATTATCCCATTTAACCTTTACAACAATCCAGAATGGTCAGGATGCTTCTGTGCACCTTACAGAGGGGAAAGTTGAATTTCAGAATATGAAGACACTGAAGAGTAAGTTAGCTTTTTACTTTCAGTGGGACAGAGGAGCAACATACAAGTCAAGACTAAAGTGGCAATGTAGCATCTTGCAAATTGCTTAACATCTTGGACTCGACATTCTCATCTGAAGTCGGGAATGCTAGTACATCCATATTACTTTTAAATATGTTAATATGTGTTCTCATCTATTTAGCAATATATAAAACTTCTCTGGCTGCCAGGAGCAAAGAGGCAGATCTCACCCCACCCATCACCCGTCACCCAGGAGTAGGGGATACTCACAGAAAAGCACCATGAGGAAGCGAGTCTGGTTCAGCATCTGGGTCAGGCCAGCAGGGGTTAGCACCAGCAGGTTGCCTTCCTCCACGATATGCAAGGGCTGGGATATGTTGATGCTGGCTTCCTTGACATCCTCCTCTGGGAAGCCCTGGACAATGGAGACGCAAGCGGCCACCAGCAGCAGGGAGATCCATTGCAGCTCCATGGCTATCCCACAGGGCCACAGAGAGGAACAGGAGCCCTTATCAACACAGGTGGCAGGGCACCACGTCATCACTCCCTCCCCCCTCTCCTTCCCTGCCCAGCCAGTTTCTATATGGAGAATATGGCTGAGCCTGGCCCCCAGCTCCCTAGTAGTACCCACACATGGCAGTGGCACTGGAAGAGATACAAAATGTTAGTTAACCTCAGCCCCTGTGTAAATTGTGCAGGGATAGTTCAGAGCAGCAGGGCCCTACTCAGAGCCACACGAAACCAAATCACATGCGAGCATTTGAGCCTTCTGGCTTCCCAGTCAATAGGTTAGACTTTTGCAGAGATATGTCCCACTCTTGAGTCCTAGGGTGAGTCTCTGGACCTCAGAGATAATTGGTCCAATTCCCCATCATGGCCTCTGCTTCACATTCCTCCAGCTCCTGTTTGAATGCCTCTTACAATGGGAAGCTCATGACCTCACTTTCCAGTCATGTACCCCAATGATTGAACAAATTTTCTCTACTGTAAATATTTCTTTTGAAAGTCATGAGGCACCAGGATTGAGCCCCTTATCGGGCTCTGTGCTGACAACGTGGAGTCAGCTTGGGATTCTCTTTCTCCCTCTGCAGTTCTCTCTCTCTCAAAATAAATAAATGAACATTTTTTTTAAAAGGCCATACATAACTGTAGGTCACACTTGTAAAAATTCCAAACAATACAATGAAACCATTTTAAGCAGCAAATAAAAATCTCTCTCATAATCCCACCTCTGAGAAAGCTACTCTTAACAGTTTGAAATGGATTCTTATACATGTTAAAAATTCCTATGTAAATTCGAATATACAATTTTAAACATAAATGGAGTTAGCTATGCATGTTGTTCAGTGTTCTGATATTTTTACTCAGTAATATAAAATATATCCTACATACCTTCCTATAAAATACATTCCTTTTTTCTTTTCTTCTCTTCCATTTGTTTCTTTGTTTCTTTCTTTGTTTGTTTCCTTATTTTTACAATTTTTAATTGTTAGAATCATAGAATGGTCTGGGTCAGGAGCTTCCTTTCTCTACGTTCCACCCTCCCTATTTATGTCTTCCTGCCTTCCTAACAATTTACAGTATAAATCACCTCATCAGATCTTTATAAGTACTCCTCAAGCATTGAGCTATTTCTCTGTGTAGCATGGACTGCCTGAGTGTCTTAAAGAAGAAGACCTATAGCAGATAGGAGTGGGTGCCTAGGTGGCTCAGTCAGTTAAACGTCCAACTCTCAGTTTCAGCTCAGGTCATGAGCTCACAGTTTGTGGGATTGAGCCCTGCATTGGACTCAGCACTGCCAGCACAGAACCTGCTTGAGATTCTTTCTCTCTGCCCCTCCTATGCTCACATTCTCTCTCCTCTCAAATAAACTTAAAAAGAAAGAAAACGACCTATAGCAGGTATGGTCTAGGTCATACCTTCAGATTAAATTTATAAGTATTTTAACTTCTTTGTTGACTGCTGTAGTCCTAGCACCTGATATTTTGGTAGGAAAATGGACAAGTGGCATGAATCAATACATGAATGAATGAATAAATACTTGATCTTTGCCTAGGAAATATGTTTGTCAAATTATTTAAAGGTTTTTAAAAAATAGATTGCTGGAGACCTGCTCCAGCCAGTCCAGGGGTCCCTGAAGGATGGACAGTGTCGGCGAGAGAGAGAGTGAGAGAGCCCCGAGATTCTTTCCGATCACCAGGCAGGCATCTATCCTGTCAGTTTTGGTGTCTTTACTTAAAGGTCCAATGGCAACATGAGATCAGAAAAAGGAATTTTTACAGTGGAAAACTCCTTGTGATAAGATGCTTTGAAAAGTGTACAAGAACAGGTTTTTTGGAAGTATTCTTGCAGAATTACCCCAATCATAGTGAGGTTGAATAAATCATACAACTAAGGAAATAACAGGATGACATACATATTTGTTCTAAGTTAATAACGCTAGGATTAGGACATAGTTTAAGTTGTATATAGATAGGCTAGGAGTCATTTTGTTTGGCTCACAAAAGGATGAATGTTTTTGAGCTGGTTAATAAGTTGTTTGTGGCAACCTTTCTGACTTGATGCTGAATGTGTAAACACCATGTAGGCCCTAAATGTGTCGGCCTTTGTTTTTGGGTTATGTTTTAGCTACTCTTATCTACCCTCATCCCAGCCGCCAGTGTAAGGGAGGGTGTTTGTGGAAAGTTAGACCTTAAATTCGATAAAGGGAACAGCCCTTATCTGTTCCTTAACTCTAAATTAGGCTCTTTGTCTCAGGGCCAGGGTCAGTTGTAACTCTTGTGTTCTTAACCTCCTTTATTACCTAAGTCTTGGATCTACAAGTCCCATAGGAAGAACCTTTTGACAATCATCCACAGTGCTTTCATCTAAAATCTCTTCTGAAAAGGCAGGAATATGCTTTTCCTTATGAAGAATCTGTGTGGGAAATATCAGTCTGATTTGGAATATTGTGAGGCCTGGTCAATACTAGCAGGCTCATTTCCAACATGAGCCAGTAGTAGCAGAAGGAGATACCAGTTTTCGTTTCTCATGGCAGGAGCTGTGCAAACACTGACATTTCCTTGCTGTGACTGTCATCCAGCGAGGCTGGTGTGGCTCCTAGCAATAGATATAATGTAATTTTTTGTCCTAAAATATAGAGAATTGTGACTAACTCTAGCTCGAAAGTTTTTAAGTACCTTATAAAAGGTACTTAATATACTTATCATGTGCCAGACACTGTTCTAGTCCTTTCCATGCCATCACATTCCTCATGACAACCCTATGAAGTAGGCATAGTACTATTTTAATCCTCATTTAATGACTATTAAAAGAAAAGGCACAGAAAGGTTAAATAATTTATCCAGGGTCACACAGCTAATAGGTAATAGACCCAGGCAATCTAGCTACAGAGTCCATGCACCTAACCACAATGATGTACTGTCTCTCTGGTGACTCATGGCAAAATGGATGCAGTGAACAATATTTTGAGACATTAACTGAGGCTCCCGCACCCTGGCATCCTGTATCCTCCATCATTCAATCAAGTCCTGCCTTGGAGGAGAGGACTGAGGCTGCAACAGAGAACAGAGTCAGATTTTTGATTCAGGATTCCAAAGCAGGCCTTTGAAACTCACAGTAGGGACCATGCTTTTGCAAATCAGGGCTCAAATTGCAAGAATGGCTGTGTTTTTTTGTTTGTTTGTTTGTTTGCTTCAAGAAAAGGGTTCTGAGTACCCCATGGTTTATGCTCTGAAACATTTTTTTTAGGAACTGAAGATAAGAGACCAAATGTTGTAACAAAAGATGCTCCATTGCTCTTATTGCTCAGGAAATTCCAAGGGTTTTGATCCAGGAACTATGGATGAAGACCAAATATATATGAGAAACATATTTGGTCATCTGAATGCTCAAATATATATATTTATGTTAAAAAGAAAAACAAGCCCCAAATGGAATCATTTGCCACCCCCTCATAGCAAACAAGACTTAATTGTAGTTTCAACCTATCCAAAGAGTGTGACCTTTTATTTTTAATTATTTTTCTTTTTAAAATTTTATTTAAATTCTAGTCAGTTAATATATAGTGCAATATTGACTTCAGGAATAGAATTTAGTGATTCATCACTTACTTACAACACCGAGCCCTCATCCTAACAAGTGCCCTCCTTAGTAACCATCACCCATCTAGCCCATCCCCCACCCACATGTTAATCTGTTTTGTTTCTTAAATTCCACATATGAGTGAGGTCCTGTGGTATTTGTCTTTCTCTGACTTATTTTGCTTAGCTTAGCATAATACACTCTAGCTCCATCCAAGTTGTTGCAAATGGCAAGATTTCATTCTTTTTGATGGCTGAGTAATATTCCATTGTAGGTATAGGAATGCGACGTTTTAAAAGTCAGCCTAAAATTTCCTGATTAGCAGTAGTAAGATAATCTAATGATTAAAAAAAAACCAGAAAAACAAAAACAAAAGACAACAAAACCTGATTTTCCCTTCCCCAACAAAAGATGTTCTGGCCTGAAACAATCTTTTTGTTTGTTTGCTAATAACATGTTCCTCCATTCTCCTACCTATGAAAACCTTCCATTTTGTACAACCCCTGGAGCATCTCTCTACTTGACATTGGATGCTTCCTGAGTCATGAATTGCTTAATAAAGCCAGTTAGATCTTCAAATTTACTAGCATGAATTTTGTTAACACTTACAAATCACAGTATCACAGGAGCCCCACTCTGTTTCTCCTCTGCACTGAAACCCCAACCTTGACTCTTTGCTGACCATTGCAGCCCCAGTACCCATTACCATGCCAGCCCATAATACTAAGTAACATCATTATGTATTAACCTAGTATTTGAGCTTTACATTCACCATCTTGTTAACCCTTACAGCATGTCTATGAGGTAGGTACAATTATGATGCCCCCCTTCATCAAGGTGGAGACTCATACAAAACCACCCTCAGGTAGATGAAGGAGCACGTGGGTTCAGGAACATCTAAGCCCAATGCCCGTGGTCTAAACCAGGGTTCAGCAAACTGACTTACTGCCTGTTCTTGTAAATTCACTGTTACTGGGTCACAGCCACACCCATTCTTTTGCTGTTGTCTGGCTGCTTTAACTACAATGGCCAGCTTAAGTAGTTTCAACAGAGACCATATGTGGCCAAAGGTGCCCGAAGTATTTATTTTCTTCCTCTCTACCAGAAAAGTTTGCAAACTTCAGGTCTAAATCACCATACCGCAGTCCCCATGCCCCCACACCTCACTCACACCTTAGATCTTAGACTCCTCAGATCTGTAAGTCCACTATTAGAGCTTATCATCTCTGTAGAATGAGTGAGTAGTGCCTGCCTCCCAGGGTAGTTATGAGCATATGATAAAGAACCTGTGCTCCATTAGCCATTCTTACCCCAAGATGCACATTAAAGTCCCACTGGGAGCTGTTTAAACAGTACTTATGCTATGCCTCCACCCAGACCAATTAATTCAGAACCACTCACGGTGATGCCCAGATATCTGTATGTTTTAAAAATTCCCCAAAAGAGGGGTGACTGGGTGGCTCAGTCAATTAGGCGTCCGACTTTGGCTCAGGTCATGATCTCACACAGTTCATGGGTTCGGGCCCGGCATCGGGCTCTGTGCTGACAGCTAGCTCAGAGCCTGGAGCCTGCTTCGGATTCTGTGTCTCCCTCTGTCTCTGACCCTCCCCTGCTCACGCTGTATCTCTCTCTCAGAAATAAATAAAACATTAAAAAAATAATAAATAATAAAAATTCCCCAAAAGATTCTTTTTTTTAAGCTCTCTATTTGGAAAATTTTGAATATATGCAAAAGTAGACTGGTTGATGTGCCTCTAGCGTCACTCAACTAGGTTTACTATCACCATCCATCTTGTTTATACTCTTTTCACTTCCTGCCCTGAACTATTTTGAAGCCAGTTCCATGTCTTACATTATTTCATCCATAAATAATCCGTTATGAATCTCTAAAAGATTAGGTTTTTTAAAAAATAAAACATAACCACAATACCATTATTCTCCTTAACAGAATGAACAATAACTTCTTACCAAATACCCAGACTGTTTGAAAATTAACCCAGTTGTCTCATAATTTAAAGTTTTATTGAATTGGGATCCAAATGAGATCCATGTGTTGTCATCGATAGTCACAGGTAATTCTGTCTTACAGTCTGTAGGTTAGGTTAAGAACCAGATGATCAGGGCACCCAGGTGGACCAGTTGGTTAAGCATCTGACTTCAGCTCAGGTCATAATCTCAAGGTTCGTGGCTCCAAGCCCCGCATCAGGCTCTGTGCTGATGTCATGGAGCCTGGAGCCTACTTCAGATTCTGTGTCTCCCTCTCTGCCCCTCCCCTGATCGATCTCTCTCTCTCTCTCAAAAATAAATAAACATTTAAAAAGAGGCAGAGAGAGAACCACACAGTCCAATGAAATCAACCAGGGCAAGTCATTTGGCTTGAGTGGACCGTGGAACATCAGAGTGCACGCCAGGCTGGTCAAGGCCACTATGGGCTCCCCCAAAGGCTTTTTTTTTTTTTTTAATGTTTTTTTTTTTTATTTATTTCTAGGAGAGAGAGAGAGATAGAGAGACAGTATGAGCAGGGGAGGGTCAGAGAGAGAGGGAGTCACAGACTGAAACAGGCTGCAGGCTCTGAGCTGGCAGTCAGCACAGAGCCCGACGCGGGCAAAGGCTTTTGACAAGAGTATTCATGCATGTAAGCGACCAATGGATACATGAAAAGATGTTCAATATCACTCATTGTCAAGGAAATGCAAATCAAAACCATGATGAGAAACAACCTTACACCCGTCAGAATGGTTAGACTAAAAAAGACAGGAAATGAAGTGTTGGCAAGGATGTGGAGAAAAAGGAATCCTCTTGCACTGTTGGTAGGAGTGCAAACTGATGCAGTCAGTGTGGAAAACAGGGTGGAGTTTTCTCAAAAAATTAAAACTGAAAATACCATATGATCCATTAATGCCACTGCTGGATATTTACCCAAAGAAAACAGAAACACTAATTTGAAAAAATAAAGTAACTCTGTGTTTACTACAGCATTATTTACGATAGCCAATATATGAAAATAAACTAAGTGCCCACACATAGATGAATGGGTAAAGAAGATGTGGCATATACATACAATAATATTATTCAGCCAAAAAAAAAAAAAATCTTGTCATTTGCAATGGACCTAAAGAGTATAAGGCTAAGTGAAATAAGTTAAAAAAGAAAAACACTGTATGATTTCATTCATATGTGGAATTTAAGAAACAAAACGAATAAACAAAGAAAAAGAAGAGACAGAAAAAAGACACTCTTAAATACGGAAAACAAACTGGTTGTTTCCAGAGGGAAGGTGTGTTGATGGATGGGTGAAACAGATGAAGGGGATTAAGGGTACACTTATCGTGATGAGCCCTGAGGAATGTATAGAAATGTTGAATCATGTTACACAACCAGACACTAATACAATGTAGGGTAATTACACATCAGTAAGAATAAATAAATATACAAGTAACAAAACTGAAGAATACTTGTAAAAACAACAACAACAACAACAAAGGGGTGCCTGGGTGGCTCAGTTGGTTAAGGGTCTGACTCTTGATTTCAGCTCAGGTCATGATCTCACAGTTCATGGGATAAAGCCCTAAGATGGGTTCTGTGCTGATAGCAGGAAGCATGCGTGGGATTCTCTCTCTCTTCCCTGTCTCTCTGATCCTCCTTCCACTTGTGCTCATGAATGTTCTCTCTCTCTCTCTCTCTCTCTCTCAAAATCCATTAATAAATATGAAAACAAAACATCTGCTAGATGGGTTACTGCTTGAATAAAGCCAAAAAGATCTTTAAACTTACTCAGTTGAATTTTGTTTAGCAGACTGAAGGAAGCAAAGAAGTGAACTATATACTTTCCCAGGAAAAGAATGGGAGGGGGCAGGTTGTTTCTCTCTGTCTCTCCCCCCATCTCTCTTTCCCCTCATCTCTCTGTCTCTCTTTCTCTTCTCTCCCTCTTCCACACCATATCCTTGGCTGTCTTTCTTGTGACCCTCTGGCCAAGCTCAGCCTTGCTTCATCACAGAGTTCCTCCTCAAACTCTGGACCGCATTCTGACTCAACCCCTGGCACTGTGCCCTCAGCACCACCCAGACCCCTGCTCCTGCTCAGGAACCCCGGTTCTCCCTGCACCCACCGCTCTGGCCTGACAATCCTGGTGGTTCCTCTGTGTGTCTCTGGGGAACCCTCCGCCCCAGCCACACAAATTCCAAGCCTAGGTCCAGCCTCTACCTCCCACCCCCACACAGGGAGGAGTGCCATGATAGAAAACTTTTCTGAATAAGAATAAATAAGAATAAGAACAGCTAATGCAGAGGGCCTTGCTATCAGCCACCTCTGCTCTGAGCACTAAATGTCACTGGTGCCGACACTGAAGCCCCCTGTCCCAGCCACCATTGTCTCTGGTCCGGCTGGAGAAGTGGCCTTGTCTCTACTTACCCTTTTTGCTTTCCTCCCCATCCATTCCTCACACAGAATTTAGAGATCTCCTTCTAAAACACAGCTTAGATCACATCACCGTCTTATGGAAAAGTCCAGGGCCCTGCCGTCACATACAATATGCTGGCAGCTCAGAACCCCATCATCCTGTTCCCTGTGACCTCAGCTCTGTGCTCTCTCCCGCTCCTATGTTAGCATGTCAGCCAGGCTGGTTCCTTCCCTCTCCTGAGGCCTGGGACCTTTGCCTCTGCCTGGAACACCGTTTCCCTGATCTGTAGCCTTTTTTGGTCATTCTGCTATGCTGAGAGATGCAGAGACCAACCGAGACCACTGAAGCTGAATTAAGGGAGTCTTTATTACTGGCTGGAACTGCACAGAGTTAACACAGAACTCTAAATGTGCAGCCCTGAATCCAAGGATTTAGGGCTTTTTATGATGAGCAAGCAGACAAGTGGGCAGTACAGAGGCAGGATTGAGCTGTTATTGTAAAAAGACTACAGAGTGATAAAGAGAGCAGTCCTTATCCTGGCATGTAGGAAAACATTTGTTATTTTGAAGGTAAGGTTTAGGATTGTAGGGGAGTTTTAAGGGAATAGCCATTATCTCAAGGACAAAGTATGCAAACTGTGTCATAAATAACCATCAGCAGGGGTTATTAACCCTTTTCTTCTTATTTTTTTTTTTCCTTGCACCTGAGGATAGTCACTTAGCCCTCCCAGTGTAAGCCCAGAAGGTAAACTCTGGGTCAAGATGGAAGGACTAAGGCTAAATTCATGTGCAACAATTCAGGTCCCAAACACCAGCTCCTCTGAGGGGGGTCTTCCCAGGCCACTTGTCTCCTCCCTACCTCTGCCTACAGCCCTCTCGGCCATATCACCCCCATTTACTTCAAATCTTGTATTACTACTTTTGAGTGTACACGGTTTCTAAACTTTTTCCTGTAAATGCATTTGTTCACACCTGTTTCCCCACCTCCTAGAACAGTGCCTTGTCCTGATCTGGGACTCAATGAATGTTTTTTAGTCACTGAATGAACAAATGACCTAATTCTCACACAAACCCCACAGTGCATTTCAGTGATTCTCAACCATGACTGCTCATTAGAATCTCTTGGAGAACCTCAAAAAAATACTGATGCTTGAACGCTAGCACATTAGGTCCTAATTTTATTGGTCTCTATGGGGTGGAGTGAGTCTTTCTTTTTAAAGTCCCTTAGGTGATACTAATGTGTAGCCATCTTCACAGTAAACCACACATAAAATTATAACCATCCTGGCAGAAGGAATGTGACCAGGGCATGGCCCATCCATCAGAATTGCCACTTCACTCAAGCCCATACCTGCAGGAAGCCTGGTTATGCTCAGGCCCACTGGGGCTGAGCTGGGGCAGCAAACTCCAGGGCACTTGGAGGAGGGAAGTCGTGGCCCGAAGAACAGACTCCTGGTTTCCCTTTGTGACAGAGTAGGACGAGGAAGCCACTGGGTGTCCTAAAGAAATCCAGAAGCAGAAATGAAGACCCTTCCTGGCCACGCTGGGACTACAGCAGCCTGAGCAGCAGTGTTCCACATTCTGGGGTTCTGGAGACCAGGGTGGCCCTGGAGAAGAATGGCCATTGTTGGGTAAGGAGGCCCTGCCCTTGCTGAGAGGAGCTTGCCTAAGCACAGGGGTGGCGCTGGAGGTCACTGAGAGCACCAGAAACAAAACACACCCTGGCCGAGAGTGGCACAGGGGGACTCTGAGCTCTGTGTCTAAACATTGGAATTTGAATCCCAGGTCTGTCCCTAAACAGCTGTGTGGCCTTGGACATGTCATTCACCCTTTCTGAGGCTCCATTTTGTCATGTGTAAAATGTCATAGAATCCGCAGGGCTGTTGGAAGGGTTGAAGGAGCTGACATGGGCAAAGTGAGCTGCAAGGGACCCAGAGGGCAGAAAGCTGGCCCTAGTCCCTCCTCCTAGCCTCTCCTCCACTCCCAGCCCCAGCCACACTGGCCTTCTTGCCACGCCTCCAAGATGACAGTCAAGCTCCCACCTCAGGAGCACTTGTGGTTTCTGATGAGGTTTTGGGGTGATGGTGGGTTTCATGGGTTTCAGAGCTGACAGCCAGGAAAGATTTCTTGAAGATGTCTTTGGTGCAAAAAGGTGATTTTATTAATGTGCAAGGACAGGACCCATGAGCAGAAAGAGCTGTCCCTGACCCTGTGGAGGTACTGGTCATACACTTGGGAGTTCATAGGCTAAAGAAGACTCCCAGGATACTGGAGGCCTAGCTAATGTCAGCCTAAGGTTGTTTTTCCCTCCAGCAGAGCATTAGCGTTAAGACTACAGCAGGGAGTTCCTAGAGAAAAGTTTTACTCTGCCTGCCTCAAGTATTTGACATTGGGCTGCGGGTTCTATGGAAATTCAATTTTATCTGCCATTTCCTCTGCCTTTGTTTCCCATATCAGTTTCTTTTACACTCAGCTCTTCACTCAGGTGTATTCAGGTTTACTGTCTTATCTCCTGCAAGTCTTTGCTCACACATCACTTTCTTAGCCTGGACCTTTCCTGATCACTTCATTTAAAACCATTAACTTCCCCAGTCCTCTCTTTGGTACTTTCTCTTTCTAAGCTTTACTTTTCATTATAGTCCTAATTACCTTTTAAACTCCTTATACTTTACTTTGCCTAGCAGGTAACAGATGCTCAAAAAATGTTTGTTGAATGGCAAATGAAAGGCACTCATTGCTATTATTAGCCATAGCAGCAGAATTATTGTCAGAGTTTGCAGCCTCCAGTTCTTTGTGGCTGGATGCTTATCAAATACTGATGGATAGCAGTGAAATTGACTTCAGGTCACCTGTAAAGCAGGTTATCTGACCATTCACCTCCCTGAGAATAGAGAATGTACCTTTAGACCTGGCTGCAGATTTGCAGATAAGAGTGGTTGCCTGGGACCCATTAGAGGCCTGGGCAGGAAGTAGAATTTGAAGACCAAAGAGATGATTCCCTACGGACATGCTAGGTAGGGTGGGAGAGGAGCTGCCTCCATGGAAAGGGGAAATACTGGCCTGGCCAGGAAATAAGCTAGAGCCTCAGGGAACAAAGCATGGTGGAGGATGAACACCCAGTGTGATGCTAACCACTGCAAAGCAAGGCAGTGATGCCTAAGCATCCTCTCCAGGAGGTGCCCATAGCCCCTTTTCCATGGGAAGGACTTTGAGCCACTTCTAAGGCTAAGGAAGGAAGGTGATCTGAGGTCAGAGAATGTCACGGGTCAATTTGTACTTGCTACACATAGCAAGGTCTGGCAGACAAAAGATTTTCACTAAATAGTAGTTCTCGTTTACTCTTCATGGACTCAACAAGTATTTATTAAATTCCTACAGTGTGGCTGGGCACTGTTATAACTCCTGAGGATACAGCAGAAAATCTAAAATCTTTGTTCTGGTGGAGTTGATATTCTAGGGTGCATGTGGTGTGGGGAGGGGACAGACAGCAAAGTGAATGAATAGAAAATAATTGAATGGTGAGTAGGCTGAGGTGATGATTATATTAATCAGCTTAATTGTAGTAACCATTTATGTAATGCATATGTAGCATACCATAAATATATACATTTTTATCTGTCAATCATATGGCAATAAAATTGGAAAAAATGTTTTTTTATAAAATACATTGAATGTTGGAAAGTGGTAAACACAGTGGCGCCTGGGTGGCTCAGTTGGTTGAGTGACTGACTTTGGCTCAGGTCATGATCTCGCAGTTTTTGGGTTCAAGGCCCACAGGCTCTGTGCTGACAGCTAGGAGCCTGGAGCCTACATAGGATTCTGGGCTTCCCTCACTCTCTGCCCCTCCCCTGCTGGCAGTCTTTCTCTCTCAAAAACACACATTAGAAAATTAGAAAAAAGAAAAAAGAAAATGATAAACACTAAGGATGAAAATCAAGCAGAGAAGGGAGGTGAGAAATGTCAGATAGGACAAGGTTCCAGATGTGGTAAGGGCCTTGGCAGAAGGTACGCTGAGCAGGGTCTGTTGTGTGAGTGGTGAGGCAGTGAACCCTGTGGAAGGAAAGTCCTGGAAGAGAATCCAGCAAGCACAAGGCATGAAGCAGGGCTGGCTGGAGCCAGCTGGCAGGGGAACACCAGAGAAGGTTAATCAGGAACTTTGCAAGCTGGTTTTAAACTTTGGTTGCTTGAAATTGGCCATGGTGGTGATATTTAACCACGGATATTGGCAAACACTATAAGACATATTTTTTGCACTTGTTATCAGATTTCCAGTTTACCAGCAGCAGGGAGAACAAAGGCCAAGCTGGCCAGTGTGGCTGGAACAGAGCTAGCAAGGGGGCAGGAAGGGAGAG
Source organism: Hyaena hyaena (assembly GCF_003009895.1). Taxonomy (NCBI): domain Eukaryota; kingdom Metazoa; phylum Chordata; class Mammalia; order Carnivora; family Hyaenidae; genus Hyaena; species Hyaena hyaena. The sequence continues at coordinate 71,315 of NW_024082087.1, read as the reverse complement.
CCAGGAAATCATGTGGGGCCTTGCAGCTGCTTACAGGACTTTGGTTTGGACCCATAAGCCAGACAGGGAGGCATAGGAGGTTAAGGGAAAAAAAAAGCTTTTCTTTTTAGGTTTAATTTTACATGCCATAAAATTCATTCAAGTATGCCATTGTTACTATTCTTATTTTTTTAGTACATTTACAGGTTTGTGCAGCCATGAGCATAGTCTGAATCCAAAACATTTCTGTCACCTCAAAGAGATCCCCTGTATCCATTTGTAGTCACTGCCTGTTCACATACCCAGCCCCAGGCAACTACTGCTGTACTTTCTTGTCTCTTTGCTTTGGAGGGTTTGGAGCCGACCATTTACGTTACTGTCACTATTGTATCCTTTCTGCTAAAACCTGATAAAATTCATTTTCTCTTTTCAGATGACGTGGTGACCTGAATTTTCAGGGAAGACATTCCACCAGAGCTGGAGTTTACTCTCCCAGCCCTGGGAGCTTTGAGAAAAACTTGGCAGGGGCCACACTCAGGCTTAAAGCTTGCTGGCCAATTAAAGTCACCTTGTCCTCTGCTGCCTTTGGGCTCTGCCCTCTCTTGGCTGCATTTGGGGCCAAACTTCCCCGTGGGAGGCTGAGTCAGCAGATCGCCTTCTCCAGCAGTCCTGGAGGAACCTGAATGATTATAGGCATTAAGGCCTGTATTCCGCTGAAGCAGAACACAGAAGCCCTTTTGCATTTCTTGAGTGCTTGAGCAAGGTACTGTAAAGAGATATCTTTCAGGGGCAGGTATCAAAGGGGCATGACTGAAATGGCCTTGGGCCCTTGGAAGGAAAGCCTGGGAATTATAATTATCAGTTCTCAAGGGGCAGAGGAATCCAAGTGTAGGAAGCATAGGAAAAGGCTTGAGGCAGAGTTCAGGAGAGTTGAGGAATTGGGGGAAAGGGTCAGAGAGGGGGAGTCTGAGGCCACAGGGCTGGTGGCCACAACAGAGGCTGGGGCCTAGGCCTTTCTGGGAAATCAGACCTGCAAGTCACTTGTTGTCTCTAAGCCTCACTTTATCTGTAAAACAGAAAAATTAAACTTACATCATGGAATTGTAAGGATTTAAGGAAATAACATCTACAAAACACCTTCCAGATGCTTGCTAGGTACATGGTAAGGCTTCTGTAGTTGGCAGTTACAGTCGTTCTTCTCGTTACTATAAGACAAGTTGTTGGTTATTGTCTTAGTCTGTTTGGTAGCTGTGGTTTAAACATTTATTTGTCATGATTCTGGGGACTGGGAAGTCCAAGATCAAAGTGTGGCAGGCAGATTCTGCGTCTGGAAAGAGCCCTCTTCCTGGTTCACAGACGCCTATCTCTTTGCTTTGTCCTCACTGGGTGGAAGGGGCAAGCCAGCTCTCTGGGGTCTCAGGATCTAATCACCTCCCAAAGCCCCTCCACCTCCTGCTACCATCACATTGGGGGTTAGGATTTAATAAAAGAAGCACGGAGTGGGGAACTCAAACTTTTAGTCTCTGGCAGTTACATTACCATGTCCTGTAGTTACTATGATTATGACCAAGAGGGGTTTGGTGAAGAAACTGCTTCTGGGGATGCAGCCTCTAGGCTTCTGCTTCTCAAACTTTCAAGTGCACACAACTCGCTGGGGTTCCCATAAAGTGTGGAGTCTAATTCCACACGTGCAGGGTGCAGTCTATGGTTCTGCAGTTGTCCCAAGCCACCAGCTGATGCTGATGCTCCTATCCATTAGACCAGACTTTGAGTACCAAGACACTGAAGATTGTCCTGTCCAGTACGGTAGCCCCTATCCACTTGGAGCTGTTGAGCCCTTGAATTGTGGCTTATCCAAACTGAGGTGTGCTTGTAAGTGAAAAATACATACCGGATTCTGAGGACTTAATACCCACCCACCTTACCACACCAAAAGGTAAAAGACCTCTTTAGTAATTTCTTTTTACATTGGTTATGTATTGAAATTGTCGGATATAGCTGGTGTTGACCGAGAAAAGAGGCAAAGCTAAAATCAAAAAAGAGATATGTTTATTTGGGGTCTCAGAATTACCATTCAGAGAACACAGATTACGGCAGGGACCCAAGTAGTGCCCCACCCCACTCTAGGGACAAAAGGCAAGGATTTTTAAGGACAAAGGAAATGCTATGTATATTGCTAACAAAGAATTTTGATTGATGTTGACAGCAGAAAACTAATCTTGACTGAATATAATTGATTGCTAAGGCTGTCACTAAACAGAGTCTCTTACTATAACAGGTATGCAGGCTGAGTCCTTGGAATATTTGTGGTTTGGCCCGGTTCAAAAGTTCATGGTACCACTGGTGAGGTGAACACATTAAGGCCCATCTCCTGAATGGCCTCCAGGCTCATTTAAAAACCCATTGATGTAAATAATCCCAGCTATTCCACCATTCACACTGATTAAAATAAAATATTATAATTCATTTCACCCCTTTTTATTTTTTTGAATGAAGCTACTAGAAGATTGTACATTACAGGTGTGGCTCACAATACATTTCTATTGGGCAGTGTTGCCCTAAAGCCTTCCTTGTTTTTGTCAGGCAGGTTCAGGGTTTTTCTTGGGAAAGTAGGCTTCGGGAAGTGGGCTCTGAGTTCCTAACCTCAGACTGCCAGGGATCCACAGACAGTGAGAAGTGGATGGGATGGACCTCAGGCTCAGAGGGAGAAAAATGACCAAAATGATGTGTTGGAACTAAGACTGAGTTCCAAGACTCTGTTTACAGGTCAGTGTGTACTGTAGTCACCATCAGGGCTGATCACATGTTTCTTCTCAAGCTCAGTCTCTCCACAAAGCCCAGAATTCAGGATAATGCTCTATCTCTTCTCTTTGGTGACAGGCCAGAGGCAATAGCATGATGCCATGGCTAAGAGGACGGGTCCTCAAGGTGCTGAGAAGTGCCCGGGGATTCTATGGGCCTCCTGGGCAACCACCACCTCTCCCTGCCCCTCAGAAGATTGTGGCCACCTGGGAAGCCATCAGCCTGGGGAGGCAGCCAGTGCCTGAGTACTTCAACTTTGCCCATGATGTACTGGACTCGTGGAGTCAGCTAGAAAAGGTGAGGCCCACTGTGTCCTAGTGTCCATCTTGGGCATCACAGGCTGCCCTCGGGTACCCCAGTGTGGAGATTTTGACCTTGGAATTTTGCAAGTCCTACAACTTAAACAGTTAGCATTTAAGCCTTAGGGGGAAAAACTATGACCAAGTTTCATGAGCCTTAGACACCTTGCCCAGTCCCTGATGTGTCTCAAATTCCTGAACCCAAACCACATAATAAGACAGTTACGCCCCCTTTGGTTCCCTTCCAATCATTCTGATCCAGTGAAGGAGAAAGTGTTGTTTTAAATCCACTCTGTCGTTAATGTCTGTCTCACTGTTGTGGACTTCCCTTTTAAATAAGGAGAGAGGTTGGCTGAGGCTCCAAGCTTTTCACAGATCATGGCAGATATGTAGAATTGAATGAAGATTATCTCGATTCTGTGTGCACATGCTTCCTTCTTTATTTTCCTTTCTTAGGTGTCTGTTGTGTCTCTCTCAGCATTTTATACTTCACTTTTTGTTTATGTTAAAGGTGCTAACTTTGTATTTGTAGCATGAGAATATAAACTATCCCAAAGCAATTGGTTTATGTTAATTTTAAGAAGAATTTGTTTAAAGAAAAACAGTGAGGAAACCCAATACCATTAGTGGATTCAGTAAAAGTATACCGTTGGTGGGTATGGTAAAGCATGACGGTGGCTTTGCAGTTAGATAGACAGGGTTCATCCACTTGAAGTGTGACCTTGGATAAATGCACCAAGGTCTTTGGATACTTTTCTATATTTTTTCATGTTTAGATTTTTCATGTATAAAATGGGATTCATACCATCTGCCACTTGGGAAGCAAATGTAGACAAAGGAGCCGGGGTGCACCCTTCCTGTCCACAAAATCTAGGTTCTTTTGCAACCTGGGATTGTCCTTAGAAGATTCCTTTAATGATAAATACAAACAGGGTTACATCAACAAAAATTGTGGAATAAGGATTTGCTAAAATGTTATCCTCTATAAAACAACAACAATGAAAAACCTTAGAAAAATCATCAGCATCTACTTTTGAAAATTCTGAAAACTAACCAAAGGCTGGAATTGCTCAGGGAGTGTTTATTAGAGAAACACTCATTGAAGATTTGGATGAATCTCTATAAGAATGCTGCTGCGATACTACCTCATTATATGAAAATAACATATCCTCTGTGATAATTTTGGGAAAAGTTTAAAACACATCTGATGAACTTCAACTTTTAGGGAACAAGGACCACCAGAAAATGTTAGCCTTTACGTTTTGTATGCACTTAGCATATTACCTGAAATATGCCTTAAAAATTTTTTTTAATGTTTAATTTTGAGGGGGGGAGGACAGACAGATGCTGGTGGGGGAGGAGCAGAGATAGGCAGTGATACAGAATCTAAAGGAGGCTCCAGGCTCCGAGCTTTCAGCACAGAACCTCACGCAGGGCTTGAACCCATAAGCAGTGAGATCATGACCTGAGCTGAAGTCAGATCCTCAACCTACTGAGCTACCCAGGTGCCCCTGAAGACTGCCTTTTTAAAAATTGTACTGTACGGTTTTTAAATTTATTGTCCTTGAAAGCAGAAATTATAAAGTTGCAAGAAAAATGATAATACATCTCTAATTGATCTAGATACTCAGTGTAATCTTTATCAAAATCCCAGGGGATTTATTTGCTGAAATCTTATCCAAAATTCCATGTGGAAAGGCAAGGCACCCATAATAACCTCAACAGTCCTGAAAAAGAAATATAACTCTGAAGGACTCACACTTTCCTATTTCAAAACCTACTACAAAGTTACACGAATAACTGCATTTTTTTTCCTGTGTGAGGAAAAAAAAAGACAGTGTGACACTGGTATAGGGATAGATAGGGATGGATGGAATAGAATAGAGAGTCCAGAAATAAACCCATAAATCTAAGGTCAGTTGATTTTCAGCAGAAGTGCCAGGTAAATTCAGTGGGGAAAGAATACTCTTTCCAACTAGTGGTGCTGGTGCTGGTACATATTCTGATTCCATCCATATGAAATGTCCACAACAGGCAAATCCATAGAGACAAATGTAGGTTAGTGGTTGCAAAGGGCTACGGAGGGGAGAATACGAAGTGACTGCTAATATGTACAGAGTTTCTTTTTAGGTTGATGAAAATGTTCTGGAATTAGATAGTGGCAATGACACACCACTTTGTGAATACAATAAAAACCGCAGAATTATTTGACAGTAGTGAACTTTATGGTATGAGAATTATATCTCAAACAAGGGGGACACAAAACAGTGGGAATCATATGCTATCTTTTGCATAAAAAAGGTGGTATGGAACACAGATTATAATTAATGCTTGCTTAAATAAAGACTGGACAGATATGTAAGAAACTAATACAATTGGTTATTCATTGAGCAGGTGAAGTGAGGAGCAGCGTAGATGGGCATATGGATGGAAGTAGGCCATCCAGTGCATCTTTCCATATTGTTTTGAATTTGAACACTGTTGAACACTGTATGGAATTTGAAGACTATTTAAACAGAATTGAATAAAACAACAGCAAGCAAACAAACATCTTCAACAAATGTTTTCTATTTCTTTTCTGCCTACACTGTCATCTAGGCTGGACACCGGCCCCCGATCCCTGCATTCTGGTGGGTCAGTGGCACAGGAGCAGAGGTCAAGTGGAACTTTGAGGAGCTGGGGGAGCAGTCCAGGAGGGCCGCTAATGTGCTCAGGGACATGTGTAGCCTTCAGCCTGGAGACAGGATGATGCTGGTGCTCCCACGGCTCCCAGAGTGGTGGCTGGTCAGCGTGGCATGTATACGGACAGGTCAGTGAGCAGGGCTGAGGCTACCCTTTGGGCCCGACACACCTGCCAGAAGGTTTTGCAGAGTCCACATGGTTGGGAGACGGAGCAAAGTGAACTTTATGTGGAGTTGTACTTACTTCCCCTTTGCCCAACAGTCACAAACTTGATCGAGCACAGGGGCCAGGTAGTAATGTAATTGAGGCAAGCAGGTCAGTGTGTGGCAGTGGCGAGCACTGGGGCCTGCAGGAGAGTGAGCTCACATGGCTCATCAAACAGGGCAGCTGCTTCTCAACCCCAGCCAGATGTTTCCATGTGTGAATGAGGGTCAGTGTTTCCAGCACTTCTATCTTTGTAATAGAAAACTCTGGATTTTTATGGGGGAAAATAAAACTGTTGAGAATGAAATAAACTAAAAAAGAAAAACAAAAATCTAAGTGAACAAACCAAACATACTTTTTTGGGGTCATGGTTTGGAGCTGCCAGCGTGTAGAGGGTAATGCAATTTTGCATGAGAGACCTTCATAGTCAGTCTACATTAGATTCACTCTTAGACCTTATGGCTCTCACCACCAGAGCATCTACACTCCTAAGGGAAGGAAGAGAAGGACAAAATAATGAAAGCAATGAGATTACCCTTGAGGGTTCTGCCTCCTGCTCTTATGAATGTCCAAGGCAGTGGACATTGATCTGCTTGGGGTGATCCTTCCAACACAGGAGCAGAGGAGGAACAGGACACTGTCCATAGAACTCAGAGAGCCTCTGCTGACCCTCTGATGCTCTTATTGAAAAGGCTGGAGTTTTTATGCTGATTTTACAAAGGCAAGACAACTCCTTTTGGTGGAGAGCTGGTTTCTCCACCCACTGGGAACTTTCCACCACTTGAAAGGCTGTCCACCCCCTCCACTTCTGTCCTTAGATTACTCTGAAATAAGGATGGGTTTTTACAAATAATGTTTGCAAAACAGAAGGATACAAACTCACACCAGAGAATTAGCTTTTCTAAACAAACAAGTTTAGTCAACCATTTTGTGAATGGATTGTCAAAAAAAAAATAGAGGCAGGAACTTACTTCTACTCTATTTTTATATATTTTTGCACAATATATAAAAATGAGCACCATTATGGTACACCCAGTTAGAGGAAGACAAACTGGCACACAGGTTTCGGGAATTCTCCATATCCTGCCATGACATATAAGATTTATTTAAATGAGGGCCAAAGTAAAGGAGCCCTTGTGTTTTCTTGAGGACCTACTATCTGTCAGGCACCTTGCATGATCAAAACTTCCTTATGGAGTATTATTTTCATAATTTTTCCTGTTACCTAAATGTCCCTTTTTTCCCCTTTTTGTGCAGATTCACCCATTTCTTTAATGTCCAGATAAAATAATTCAAGACTCTATGGCACATGACCATGTCAAGTTCCACATCATCTCCAACACTTTAGAGGATACCCAAGCTGGATGTCCTTATATTCCCACATTGCCGTGTTCTCCTGATAGGCACTTATTACTGATCCTCTAGTCTATGGTGTTAGACTCATTGCTCTTGCTGACATCCCCAGCTGTCCTCCATCTTCCTGGGCCCCCAAAACACTACACACAACTGCAGGTGGGACAGACTTCTTCTCGAAATAGCTAAACCAGAGGGATGAAGTGAAGAAATACCATTCACCTCCCAAAGTGTTCATGCTGGGTTTTAAAACCTGTAAAAGTATAGGAGATAATGCAAAGAGTAGTGAGAACTTTGGTTTGGCTCCAACACCATTTGGGATGGAGCCCTTCCTCTGTCTCCTGTCCTCACTCACTGGCCATAGCAGGATGACTGATTCTTTTAAGATCTCTTTCTTGTCATCTGCGAAACAAGAGTGCTGGGCTCAATGGGCTGTTTACAACCTGCATTCTGAGAGACTCAGGTGGCTTTTAAGTGTCTGATTAAAATTTGTCCGTTTTCTGCTTCCTCATCCCTTCCCCTTGGGAAGAGATGGACTCAGCTGCCTTCCGAAGTGACTTTGGTTGACGTTATACAAGCTCCCACCTACTATATCACCCTCCCATCACCTACCTCAAGAGACCCAGCCTCACCACTGGAATTTGTTGTAGGCTTTTGTCTGAAGGTGTGGCAAACCCAAGAGCTAGGTCATCTCCAATGCAGCATAATACAGTGTTGGAGATCATGGACCCTTAGGTTTACTACCTCTTAGACTCACAATCCCAGTTCTGCAACATGTTAGCTGTGTGATCTTGGGCAAGTTATTTCATTTAATTAAGGCATAAGGGTCTAAGTCTTAGTTGTTGTTGTTGTTGTTGCTGCTGCTGCTGCTGTTTGAATCTGCAAAATAGGTATGATAATACTACCTACTCTCCAGGGCTGTGAGAATTAAATGACATAATGCATGTACAGTTCTTAGCACATGAAGTGCTCCATAAACATATACTGGATTTCATCCTTTATTATCCTTATTGTTACCTTTTCCAGTTCAGACATTCCAACCCTGCCCGGTCCTTTCTGTTCCTGTCTCTGATGGGCATATCTGGGTCTGGACCTCTTCACGGGGTCTTCTCCTGCTGCGCAGTCAACATCCCATCTCTGTGTGGTGTCAGGGGCTGTCATGATTCCGGGTGTCTCTCAGCTGACGGAGAAGGACCTCAAATACCGGCTGCAGGCATCCAGGGCCAAGGCCATTATCACCAGTGACTCCCTGGCTCCGAGGGTCGATGCCATTATTGCTGACTGCCCTGCCCTTCAGACCAAGCTACTGGTGTCAGACAGTAGTCGGCCAGGCTGGATGAACTTCAGGGAACTCCTCCGGTAAGTAGGGGTGCTCCAGAGAACAGCACAAAGATGAGGCCAAGGTTTTTCCCCTTTAAGTAATAGGAGATGGAGTGTATTGCTGATTGACCAGGAAGAGAGTGCACCAGAAAGGAGCACTCAACTGTGGAGACCAGATGGACCTGAGACCTCATCCCAGTGTCCACCTTAAGATCCTTCAAAGTCACTCACTTAGGCAGTAAGAGAATTGTCATTAACTTTTCTGGGTGTCTTTTGCTTCTATACTGGTGCTAGTGGTTACAGAGCTGGTAGCCAGAGTAAACTAGATCACCCATATGCTGCATTTAGGACATAGTGGGTGGTCAATTAATAATATAATAATAGCTGCCATGCACTGAGTGCTTGTGTATGCTAGGCATTGTGCTCAGTAAGCATTTACCTACGTTCATTCATGCACCAAAGATGTACTGAACATCTATTTTGTGATGAGCATTGTGTTTGGTGCTCAGAGCACAATAATGAATCAGACATAGTCTTATTTAATACTTGGGGAAAATCGTAGGAAGTGCACTTTAACCCAATTTTACAGGTAAGGAAACTGACATGGGAAAAGTAAAGTGACTTATGTAAGATGCTGACAAGTAGTTTCATGAAGGTTGGGACAAGACAAAAAACCATCTGCCTTTGGGCAATGCCCTGGTGGAAGCCTACCTTGGCATTTGAGATTTTGTCCTGATCAGAGGCAGAACCAAAAAGGGGCCCTGTCAGAGGCCTGCACCGTTAAGTCACACATGCCCATTCCACAGACCAACAGCCTCACATTCTCCTGCATGTTATGTCACTTTATTTATTTCTTTTTTACTAATATCAACATTTGTCTCTTAGCAGTAGCTTTATTTGAAAAAGAACTATGTGCCACATTCACTTAAATGTGTTACTAATTTTTAGGATTATATAATAGACCCACAAGCATCCATTGTAAGTAATATATCTTATATGTTCCTAAATATTATTTTTCCAACATATGTCATTTTTTCAAATATATTTTTATGTTATATTTCAGTGTAATGATTATCAGTAGAAACTTCAACAGAAAATACTCAGCATGTGTAGGTAGTCAAGTACAAAAGATATATTTATAAGTTTGAGGACATGGTGGATAATCTTTAGATTGTTCTTGCCTATATTAGAATGCAAACTTTCTACTAAAAATTATGGAAAATTCTGTTTCTTTAAATTTTATTTATTTATTTGGCTGTTTATCTTTGGGTGCTGTTTTAAATTCAGATTCCCACATCTGACTTACTTAACCAGATATACCTGAGCAAAGACCCTAGGAATCTGTATTGTAAAAGATCTGCCCAGATGATTTTGATGAGCTGTCAGGTTGGCCTAGACCAGTGATTCTCAATTTTGCCTGTCATTAGAATTACCTGATGATCTTTAAAAAAAATATATGTACCAAAAAATAAAATCCCAAAGCCCCAAGTTCACCATCAGAGATTCTGTTTTTCTCTAAGGTGGAGCCTAGGCAAAGGTATTACTTCTAAAAACTTACAAAGTGCCCTTATGGTCCAGCCAGGATTGAGAACTGATGGATGAAAAGATTATCCAGATCATAGAACTTTAGGAATTACCCAGATCACAAATCCCTAAATCTAAGGATCCCTTCAGCCCTAAAGTACCTGGAATTGAGGTGAGGGTGGAGCTGTTCCTGAAATGTGCAGAGGTATAGACCAGAAATGTGCTTATTCCACCAGAAAGTCCGCATGCCCTGGTGGAAGAACACTGGCCCCGTTGAGTGAGTAGCTTCACCGGTTTTGAACATCATTTTCCTTATTTGCGCAGGGTTATAATGATAATACCTAGCCCATGATGTAATTGTAGGGCTCAAAGATAATGCAAGCTGGAGCCTTCAGCACGGTGCCTCACGTGTAGTATTTAATAATATGGTGGGCAGTATCATTGTTATAAATATCATTATTATTATGACTATTTTTATTACTTGTAATACCACCTAGAATTTTTATATTTTCCAGCAAGGCATCCAAAGAGCACAACTGTGTGAGGACCAAGAGTCAAGATCCACTGGCCATCTACTTCACAAGCGGCACTACCGGGGCCCCCAAGATGGTTGAGCACTCCCAGGCCAGCTATGGACTGGGTTTTGTTGCCAGTGGAAGGTACTAGGGGATGCTTATCTGGCCAAAGTAACAGAAAGTAGAAATGAGCCAAAGAAATGTAAGAGGCATATTGGCAAGATTGAGGTCATAGAGCTAAGATGGGGCACCTGGGTGGCTCAGTCAGTTGAACTTCTGATTCTTGGTTTAGGCTCAAGTCATGATCAACAGTTTGTGTGATCAAGTCCCACATTGGGCTCAGAACTAACAGTGTGGAGCCTGCTTGGGATTTTCTCTCTCCTTGTCTCTCTCTCTGCCTGTCCTCTGCTCATTCTCTCCGCCTCTCACAAAGTGGGAAATCAGGTAGAATCAGAAGGCCTTGGGCTTTACTTTGAGCGAGGTGACAAGCCATTAGAGATTTTTTGCTTTTGTTTTCAATTATGGTAAGAGATACATAACATAAAATCTACAATCTTAACCTTTTTAAGTGTAGACTTAGTGTCATTAAGGACATTCACATTATTGTACAGTCATCCCCACCATCCATCTCTGGAACTTTTCCATTTTGCAAATCTGAAGCTCTATGCCCATTTACACAATAATTCCCCATTCCCTCCCACCTCGACCATGACACACACTGTTCTACTTTCTGTCTTGATGCATTTGACTTACTCTGGGAACTACCTGTAAGTGGAATCATACAGCATTTTTCCTTTCATGTCTAACTCATTTCACTTAGCATCATGTCCTCAGGTTTCATCCATGTTGTAGCATGTGTCAGCCTTTCTTCATAAGGGTCATTAATGAATATTGCCAGATATGTAACATATCAGTGTTGTTTATCCAGTCACCCAAGGATGGATACTTGGGTTGCTTCCCCTTTTTGGCTGTTATCACTAGTGCTTTTATTAACATATGTATATAAGCATCTATTCAAAACTCTGCCTTTAATTCTTCTGGGTGTATATACCCATAAATGGAATTACATCATATGGTGATTCTCTGTTTAATTTTCTGAGGAACATTGGAGATTTTGAGCAGAGGAGTGACATGTTCTGATTTGGTTTTTTATTTTTAATTTTTTTTAACTGTTTTATTTATTTCTAGGAGAGAGAGAGAGACAGTGTGAGCAGGGGAGGGTCAGAGAGAGAGGGAGTCACAGACCGAAACAGGCTCCAGGCTCTGAGCTGACGGTCAGCACAGAGCCCGACGTGGGGCTCAAACCCACGAACCGTGAGATCATGACCTAAGCGAAAGTCGGACACTTAACCGACTAAGCCACCCAGGCGCCCCTTATTTTTTAATTTTTAATTTTTATTTTTTTTAAGTTTTTTTTTAATGTTTTATTTCTGAGAGATTGAGAGAGAGAGAGCAGGGGAGGGGCAGAGAGAGAGGGAGACCCAGAATCAGAAACAGGCTCTAGGGTCTGAGCAGGCTGTCAGCACAGAGCCCGACACGAGGCTCAAACCCACGAACCGTGAGACCATGACCTGAACCGAAGTCAGATGCTTCACTGACTGAGCCACCCAGGTGCCCCCTGACTTGGTTTTTTAAAGGATCTCTCAGGAGTTTGGGTTGAGAATAAATGGTAGTGGGCAAAGCATGAAGCAGAGGCCCATTTCAGAGGCCAGTGTATTAAGAGGCAAAGGTGGAGGCTTTCACAGGGGAAGTGAGAGGAGGCAAGATTTTGAATGTATTTTGAACATAGGCCTAATAAGATTTGCTGACAGGTTTATTGGGAAGTGAGAGAGATTGAGAAGGGTCAGGGGTGATGCCATATTTTATGGCCTGAAAATCAGAAGCAGTAACTGATAGTGGGAAGACTGTGTGTTGAACTGTTTAAATGGGAGGAACATGAGGGGTTGATTTTCTGCATCGTAACTTTGAGATGCTTAGTAGGTTTCTCCATACCCTGAGTTAAGAAAGGAGATACTGGGAGGTAGTTGGAGATACATGCATAGAGTCAGCGGGAAAGAGAAATCATGCTGGATTTATCAGCAAGTTGGTACTTAATGCCTTGAAATTGGAGGAGATCAGCAAAGAGTAATAGACCCTGAGAAGAGAAGAGGCCTGGGCTCTGAATACCTGAGGCATTCCTGCAGTGCAGTGGTAAGCAGGGAGAACTCAGAGGAGGAGACTGAGAAGGAGCAGCCAATGAGTAGATTGAGGACCAGGAAGACGGTGTGTCCCAGAATCAAAGCGCAGTACATGACCACTTGTGTATTTTCTATGCTCACAGGCACTGCCTTCCCTTCCTGGGATGTCCTTCCTTCTCTGCCTCCCCCGTGTAATTCCTATGCATCATTTACATCTCACTCAGCTCTTACCTCCTCTGGGGAAGCATTTCTCAGATTCCCTCTCCATCCTTTCTCTGGGTTAGGTGCCCATCCTCCATAATCGCACATGTGTAATGGCTCTCTGTTTAACTCTTTGAAAGCTTGCTCTCCAGCGGCTTCCTGGATGTTAAAACTTCCTGAACTGTAAGTTCCTCAAAGCAAGACTAATCATTCTTTGCTACACTGTAATGCCAAGTCCAGAATAAGTGCTGAATAAACTTTGACTGAATAAAGAAGTGCCCTCATCACACTGTACTGAGATTATGTGTTTCCTTTACAGATCCCTTCCACTAGACTGTGAATTCTGTTGTATGGGATCTGTCTCTTTAATTCTGTATCCTTCACCTACAGCATAAATACACAGAATATGCTCCATATTCTGTTGAGATAAAAAATGGCTTTATGGTTAGTGTACCAATTTGATAACTATAAGTGAGTTATTAGTGAGCCTTGGGCAAGGCTCCAAATAAGGTAACACTGATACTGTAATCCTTTTTAGAAGAAGAAGCATTGCTGAGGGTTCTGACTTTCTCTCATTTTTGGCAGGCGATGGGTGGACTTGACCCAATCAGACATCTTTTGGAATACATCAGACACGGGCTGGGTGAAGGCAGCTTGGACCCTCTTCTCTGCCTGGCCTCATGGATCTTGCATTTTTGTGCATGAACTGCCCCGAGTTGATGCCAAGCTTATTCTGAATGTAAGAAACAAAAACATGGCTTATGTGTTAAGTGTAAATGAGATGAGTGGAGTATAGGCATTGGGGATGCCTGGCTGGCTCAGTCAGTATAGCATGCAGCTCTTGATCTCAGGGTTGTGAGTTCAAGCACCACATTAGGTGTAGAGATTTTTTAAATAAATAAAACTTCTTAAGAAAAGGAGTATAGGTTTTGAATTTGCAGGAGGAAAGGCATAAGTGAACACAAGTCCTCTTTGGTGCTGATATTAAACAAAATGGCTCCCAGGACCTTCTGTAATCTGACTCCTGACCACGTGCCTACCTTCCGTTATTGCTTGTCTGTAACTAGATCCCTGGACAACACCATTTAATATCTCTAAACATTTGCATATTCTGTGTTTTCTGTATTGGGTGCCTCTCCCTCCACCACTTTCTTCCCTGTTCTCCTGTCAAAACCCTAGTTACTTTTAAAAACCTTGGGGAAATCCATAGTCTACTCCTCAATTCCATGTGCTATTATCCATGGTACTTAGTGTGAACATTTCACCCAGCACAAGTATCCTGATGACTCTTGCCCATTTTCCCTGGGTTTTCTCATAATTATTGACCCCAATGAAGACACAGGGCATCTTCCTTCTGCCCTATACATCCTAACCACTATTCATTCAAACATATGAGGGGCAATCTACCTGTGCTCTTTTCCTTGAGGTAAGCTGTGTCACCTGGTGGCTAATAGCACAGGCTGTGCCATCAGTCAGACCTGACCTCTGATCCTACATCTTCCATTTGCTAACTGTGTGTCCTTGGGCAAATTACCTAACTTCCTTCCTTCAGTTTCTTCATCTGTAAGAAAGAAAAGGATAATACAGTTCTATGGAGGATGAAACAATACTTGGCATTTGGCTTGGCACAGAGTGAGTTCTTAGCACATATTGATAATTATTGCCATTATCAAGCTCACTATCATCATTTTTCACTTAGGGCTTTATCAGCCAGTGTGCACCTTGTCCAACCTCTACTGCCTCTGGCCCTTACATAATGTTTTAGTTCTCTATTGTAATAAGTTACCCCTAAATTTAGCAGCTTAAAACAAACATTTATTATCTCACAGCTTCTGGTGGTCAGGAGTCTGGGAGCAGCCTGACAGCTGGTTCTGAATCAGGGCCTCTCATGAGGTTGTAGTCAAGCTGTCAGCTAGGTATATCCATGCTCGTAGCACTGTTATTCCTGATAGCCCATAAATGGAAGCCACCAAGTCTCACCGGCAGATAAATAAACAAGATGTGATACATGCATACAATGGAATATTATTCAGCCTTTAGAAAGAAGGAATGACGCTTGAGGCACCTGGGTGGCTCAATCAATTCAGCTTCTGACTGGCTCAGATCATGATCTCATGGTTCATGAGTTTAAGTCCTGCATTGGGCTCTGTGCTGACAGCTCAGAGCCTAGAGCTTGCTTCAGACGTTGTGTCTCATTCTCTCTCTGCACCTCCCCAGTGCGTACTGTCTCTTAAAAATAAACAAACATTAAAAAAAAAAAGAGGAAGGAATGACACATGTTATATCATGGATGAATCTTGAAGACATTGTATTAAGTGAAATAAGTCAGCCACAAAAGTATGAATACTGTATGGTTCATTTATACTTGTATCTAGAGTAGCTAAACTCATGGGGACAGAAAGTAGAATGGTCAGGACCTGGGGAAGAGGAGAAATGGGGCATTATTGTGTAATGGGTACAGAGTTTCAGTTTGGGAAGATTTTTAAAGTTCTGGAGATGGATGGTTGTGATGGTTGCACAACAGTGTGAATATATGTAATACTATTAGACTGTACATTTTAAAATGGTTAAAATGATAAATTTTATGTGATGTGTATGTTACCATAATAAGAAAAAAACATCTGCAATTACTGCAATTACCTTAAAACTTGACTGGGACTAGAGAATCTATTTTAAAACCCACTCATGTGGTTTTTAGAGGACTTTAGTTTCTCACTGGCTATTGACCAAAAGTTTCAGTTTCTGACTATATACACTGGAGTATACTCACAGCATGGTGGCCTGTTTTCCCAGAGCAAATGACTTAGGATGGGGAGAGAGAGGGATGCACCCAAAACAGAAGCTGTAGTATTTGTATAATCTAATCTCGAAAGTAGCATCTGTCACCTCTGCTGAACGCTGTTGGTCACATGGACCAAACTTGGTTCAACGTGGGAAGGGTCCGCACAAGAGTGCAAATAGCAGGAAGTGAAGCCATTGGAGCCACCTTGGAGGTTGGATGCCACATGTAGTTTTCAACTTCTCCGTTCTGGTAATGAGAGTATGAAGACCCAGTTCACCTGCTCCATCTCTACAAAGCCCCATTCTAGTACCTCTGATTTTTTGTTTAGACTCTCTCCAGTTTCCCAATCACCACCCTCTGCTGTGTTCCCACCATCTTCCGGCTGCTTGTACAGGAGGATCTGACCAGGTACAGCCCTAATGTTTGGTGCTTTGGGGACCTTTGTATGTGAATATACAGCAGTATATGTACACATGCACACCTACCGTCTCATACCACCTCTGGCTCTGTCTTGTCTCTGCCCTCTTTATTATCTCTGTCTCTGTCTCTGTCTCTCTCATATATATATATGTACACACATATACATATAAATGTGTATATATACACAGATATTTGTAAAATGTATATAGACACACACGTATATATACACATGTAAGTATATATATGTGCACAGATGTATATATATATATATATCACAGATATATGTGTGAACATTTATGTATACATACATTTATACATATATGTGTAAAAATATGTATACGTTTATATGCATATATACACACACACATCTGTGATTCTCTATGTATAGAATATATGTCTAGAATTTTATATAGTTCTGTGTTTCTCTGTCTCACACACACATACTCAAGCACATAAGCATCTATATCCTTTGCAGATGCCTCACATAAATGAAATTCTTGCCCATCCCCCACCCAGGAATTTGCATCCAGATGGAATTGGATAGATTTAAGATAGTCTGGAATTTTAGCACTTGAGATGGGCTGTCTATCCATCATATACCCATAGGCTATTCCCGCGGCTACTTCTGTGAGGTTGGAGAAATTATTGGATAATTGTTAGCCACCTGTAGAATGGGGTTTGTGGCCAGGGCCTTTACTGAGGTAGGACTAGCAAGCCTGCCACGATAGATGTTCCATCCCTCAGCCCCATTAACCCCATTCAGTTGCCCTCTGAGCGAATGCCTTGTGTATCCCACAGAAGGTGACTGTGTGCCTATGGCTCCCATCCTGGGTGAAGCCAAAGCAACATCTGCTGGCAGGACAAGTCTAGTGCCAGGGTATGTGGAGGGAGACCTGTTACCCTTCTTACTGACTCTGATCTGCCTCCTCTCTTCTCTCCCAAATCATGGGGAGCTGTTCCCACCCTTGCCACATCTTCCCTCATCCTGTGTATCTGTCCACAAAGCACCTAAGAGGGAACTCTTGCATGATTCTCCTGGGGACTTCTCTAATGTAAGAATTCATCCCATTCATTGACCCATTGTGTATATCTCTGTATCTTGATTTTAACAGAAAGCAGACTCTGAATGGTTTGTTCAGGAACAATTTGGTTGAAAGATACTAGGTAATACTAATTATTAGTCAAACCAAGTTGATGCAAAGGGGAAACAATAGTTGAAAATGTATTTGAAACCACTAGTTTTTCACATTTTGAATAATTTGTTAAATGGAGGGGTAGATTTGCAACATATTTAATATCTATAAGAATTTTTGGCCCATTCTTCTGAATTTTCAGAGTCCTAGAAGGTTACTTTCTACCTTTTAAATTTGTAATCAATTTACAACCAGATGGCTTTCCTAACCAATTTACTATCAGTTTGTTTTCAACAAAGTTATTTTGGCCAATTCACCATGTTATGCCAAAACCTGCTATATGAGGTTCTGATTTTCAGAATCAGACAGGATTGATTTTTTATAAGCTTATCTACCCATGAGGAACATGCCTGCAAAGCCAGAGAATAGGGTACTTGGAACAGATTATAAAGCCTTCATTGTACCTTCCAGTACCTTTAGATGTCTAGACCTGAGCAGCAGTACTGGAGGGTGAGGTGGGGGATAGGGGAATCCTGACATAGGTGGCCTTGTTTTCCAAATGAGAAAGGTACCAGTTTCAGAGCCTGAGGCACTGCTTGACGGGAGGAGAAGCCCTGAATCCTGACGTGAGAGAGAAATGGAAGAGCCAAGTGGGTCTGGAGCTGCACGAAGGCTATGGCCAGTCTGAAACAGTGAGTGCTGCTGGAGCCTGGCTTCCTGCCACAGGTCACCTCCACCGGGGCCCTCAGCCACTAGATGGAGATGGCCGACCCACCGAGCCTCCTGCTTTCCAGATACCTGACAGGGACTCCCCTGCCCACTGGGAGAAGCTGATAACAAAATCCCATTATCTTTTCTTCCTTTTTGTTTAAAGACAATTTAAAGTGACTTCACAATGACACCACAGCCAGCAAACCAACTCTCATGGCCAAGGGTGCTGTTTGTGTCCACTAGGACAGCCTACCTCTGTTTCTGGTCAGCGCCCGGGATCTTAGACAGTATTCCCCACAGCCACCTGGGCAGCAGAGATTGGTGGTCAATTGAGTCTTTTGGCTTAGCGACACATTTGATTCTTTATGTGTGAGTGCCCAGTAGCCATTCAATAAATCTTTGTTGACTATGGAAAGGATAGAAGGATGGAAGGGATGAGGAAGAGACAGAAAGGAAGACAGGGAGGAATAGGAGAGAGGGGAGAAGAGTTAGAAGGCAAAATAGGAGAAAAGATGGGTACCAGGAAGGAAGCTAAGGGAATAAGTCTCCTCCTTATTGATACTACTTTCTCTCCAGGTTGTAATCTGTGCCAATCCAAAAGGCATGAAAATCAAATCTGGATCCATGGGGAAAGCGTCCCCACCTTACGATGTGCAGGTAGGCAGCTTCCCATAACTGTTGTTGAGGCGTGGTTCAACGAGGAGAACAAAATGCATGTTCTGGGTTAGCGACAGCAGGCTTAGCTGGCAGAGTGGCCCTGCTGTGCAGATATCCAGACACTGCCTTATGATCTCTCTGCCAGATTGTGGATGATGAGGGCAACATCCTGCCTCCGGGAGAAGAGGGAAATGTTGCTGTCCGAGTCAGGCCCACCCGGCCCTTCTGTTTCTTCAGTTGCTATTTGGTAAGTGGCAGGGAATCACCATTTTCACAATGATTTCTATGTGCCGAGCATTGTGTTCCAAGATTTATCAACACCTGTTTGTTTAACCCTTGCAATAACTGCATGAGGTAGGTTGGTATTATTATTAAGAGGTTAGAATGATAAAGTGGCATCTTTAATTTCAAGCAACTAGCATGTGCAGGACATGGATTTGAACATGGGTATGTCTGAGAGTGTAAATTTATAACACTGGGGAGACCCCATAATTTCAATGATGAGAAAATTGTGGTTCAAGAAAAAGGAAGGGACTTCCCAAGAGTCAAACTGCAATTTGTGTCAAGAGCCTAATTTTCAGGATTCTTTTTGTCTTGAGTCTTGTGTAGACAGGGGTTTGCAGGCAGGGCTTGTGCCTAAGAATTCTAGTCTAAGTTTCTATGATAATCCAGTAATTACCTCTCCCTTGTGCCCACTTTTGTTGGTGTTTGTTACGGGCTTTCTTTTTGCCAGACTCTTCTCTATAAAGCTCTGTTGACATGGTTCTCAACCTTGGCTGCACATTAGAAACACCTTGGAAGCTTCAAAACACTATTGATACCCAAGCCCCACTCAGTGAGATCAAACTTTTTGAGGATGTAGATCAGCTCCCCTCGTGATTCAAATGTGCAGCCAAGGTTGAGAACCATGGCTTTATTAGGAATTCCATCTGGGGTGTATGCAAAGCCATCAGTCAGCTATAACACTGGAAGGAACAGATAAAAATCAGTCCATTTGTTTTTAGAGTGGTGTATATGTATTTTAGTGGCTTTTCTGTGACTACAAGAGAAATAGTCTTTGGTGGTATTTCATTTAAAATCACAGAAACTTACCTACCAGAATAAATTTTTAAAAAGCCCCCAAACAATAAAATAGTAATACACGAAACAGAGATAATTTAAATTTTTAATGTATTTCTCTAATCGTTTTTGTAAGCAATAGCAAATCCTTGACTTTTCTGAATAATTTATTCATTCATTATTTATTGCATGGCTACTTCATGCCACTAAATATCCAACAGTGGGCAGGAAAGACAAGACCCTGGTCCTCACAGAGCTCACATGCAGGACCTTTTTGGGTCTGTGATCATCCCATTGAGAGAGTCAAGTAATTTGTAAAGTTACTTGCTGCCTAAGAATCTTTACCTTTTTCAACTTTTTCTTTCTAGCACCAACTGTTAGTTTTCTTCTTGAGTCCTTTTTAACTAAGGAAGAAAAAGTTAAATCTCAGAAAGAAGTGGTCTGTCATGTCAGCTTGGTCAGAAATAAAAGTTTGATATATCGATAGCTAAGTTTTAGCAGATTCATCTATTTAATTGGTCGTTTGTTTCATCCCTGTGCTGATACCATAGAGCCTTATCCAGGAAAACATTTCCAAAGTCTTACTATCTAGTAGAGTAAAGCTCTCTTTCTTCTTCAGCTTCTTTAGACATGTTTTACCTACTCTTAGCTCTTTGCTCTCTCATATACATTGTAGAACCAACTTGTCAAATTCCATGGGAAATGTTTGTTAGTTTCTAATGTATGTCATTACAGCTCTAGATCAATTTGGGAGAGAACATATTTATGAAATTCAGTCTTTCTGTCTTTCCATTTACTTATATATCTTCTTTAACGTTCTGTAGTTTTTTTCTCCATATACTTCTTTCAGGTTTTGTGTGAGATTTATTTTTAGGTATTGACAGTTTAGCTTTATTCTTTATTTTCAGAATGCTCTGTTTAAATTGAGGCATAATTTACATACAGTAAAATGTATGTAATCTATGTTATGTGTACAGGTCAATAACTTTTGACAAATGTATACACTTATGTAACTACCACCACAATCAAGATATAGAACATTTTTATCACCCCAGAAAATTCCCTTTGCCCTTTTGCAGTCAGTTCCCAAGCCATAGGCAATTGCTAAATTATTTGTTGCTAATAGAATAATTTTGCCTATCTTTTTAAAATTTTCTTTTTTACTGTTTATTTATTTTTGTGAAAGAGTGTGAGCAGGGGAGAGGCAGAGAGAGAGAGGGAGGCACAGAATCTAAAGCAGGCTCCAGGCCCTGAGCTGTCAGTGCAGAACTCGATGCGGGGCCCAAACCCATATGTCATGAGATCATAACCTAGGCAGAAGTCGAATGCTTAACCGACTGAGCCACCTAAGCGCCTTGCCCTTTTTTTTTTTTTTTTTTTTTGAAGAACTGTATATCATTGGAATCATAAAGTACTAATTTTTGTGTGTCTGGTTCCTTTCACTCAGCATAATGTTTTTGAGATTTATCTAGATAGTTGCATACAACAGTAATTTGTTTATTTTCTTGTTGAGTAGTAGCTTCTTTAAATCTTTGAAAATCAGAGTTTGATTTTTAGTTTTCCTTTTTCCTCTACCCTTGCTTTTTGGCCACACCGTCACTTTGTACCTTCAGTAATTCCTGAGTACAAAGAGTGTTCTTTTATCCAAAAAACCAAAACCAACAACAAAACAGATCAACACAAACAAACAAAAAAACCCCAGAGCCAGTGACCCTTTGACCACCCTCCTGTGTTCCAACTATACTACCTTGGACCCTATTAAAAATGGTAGTGAGGGGCTGTCCTTAATCATTTCCTGACATTTCCCTTCCATTTAAAAGAGAGAAAATACACACATTTCATAGCTCCTTGTCCAGTGGTAAATTCTGGCCAACTTGGTCTTTGGGAACTTCTAGACTTCCTTTTAGGAGTCCCTGCTCTCCAGCATGGGGCTGCTAAGGCCATAACTGGCTTTAGTGGCTGTGCTGAGATGGTCCTTCACAGACTTATTTTGTCTTCCAGGACAATCCTGAGAAGACAGAGGCTTCAGAACGAGGGGACTTTTACATCACAGGGGACCGAGCCCACAGGGACAAGGATGGCTACTTTTGGTTCCTGGGAAGAAATGATGATGTGATCAATTCCTCAAGGTAAAGCTGTCTACCCTTTCCATCTCTCTTTGAAGGTTGGTGCGGGCGGGTGGGTTACTTGGAAGAGTTTGCTTTTCTCTTCCAGCTACCGGATTGGGCCTGTTGAAGTGGAAAGTGCCCTTGCCGAGCACCCAGCTGTTCTGGAGGCTGCTGTGGTCAGCAGCCCGGACCCCATCAGAGGGGAGGTAACTAGTCCATCCAAGAACATTTCCTCCTGGTTCTGTACCTGTTAGCACCCAGCAGAGTAAGAGAGAAGTTCCCCCATATCTCCCCTGCCAACTCCAGATATTACAAAGTCTGAAATGCCACCATCAGGCACATATTCTTTTTGGCTAAGTATTACCCTCATGTCTTTAGAGACATACTCTCAGGCAGACCTATGTGTTTTTCACTGGCTGTAAATCCAACATAGTCCTACAGTATCGTGTAATTACCTTATGAAAGTTAGTGCAAAATCAGCCTCTGTTCTTAGAAGCATCAGGGCCAGAAGAGTGATTCTCGTCTGGGCCCTAGACTAGTCACAGCTGCATCATTTTGTTTAAAATTTAAATTTCTATGGGGTGCCTGGATAGCTCAGTCAGTTAAGAATCCAAGTTCAGCTCAAGTCATGATCTGGTGGTCTGTAAGTTCAAGTCCCACGTCAGCCTCTGTGCTGCTTCAGATTTTGTGTCTTACTCCCTCCCTGCCCCTCTCCCACTCATGCTTTGTCTTTCTATCCCTCTCAAAAGTAAATAAACATTAAAAATGTTTAATACAAATTTTTAAACCTCAAGTCAGTCTTGCTGAATCAGAGTGATTGGGGATGCAGCCCAAGGCATCTTCATTTTAACCAGAAGCCCCTATCCAGGTAATCCTGAAGCCCATTAATCTTTGAGGCCTGGGGCACCGGGGTGGCTCAGTTGGTTAAGCATCTGACTTCTGATTTCAGCTCAGGTCATGATCTCATGGTTCATGAGATTGGCCAGAGTCGGCCCCTGTGCTGTCAGCACAGAGCCTACTTGGGATTCTCTGTCTCCATCTCTCTCTGCCCCTCCCCCATCTTAAATTATATTAATTAACATAAAAAAACCTTTGAAGCCATTAATTTAGAATAAGGAGGTCGGAGTCCTATGTATGTATTAGAGAAATCATACCTGGAAAAGTAAATCTAATTTTGTATGCCACAAATTAACTGGGGTTTTGACAAATGGCTGTGTGCACAGTTAATCCTCATATAGTACTCAGAACAGGCTGACATTTAGAAAGTACTCAATAAATGGTGGCTTTAACAGTCAGAGAAAGCCCTTCCTAATAACCAGATGTTTGAACGTGAAATGGTAGTGAGATACCTGCCTTTGGGAAGTATGCAAGGAAGGTGAACTTACCACCTAACGTTGTTGACTGAGCTATATGCTGGGGTGGATAAGCAACCTACTGGCCTTTGAACTCTTCCATTCCTGTCAGAAACCATGTCCCGTTGTGCCTGAATTCAGGGCTTCTCCTCCTTGGCAGGAAGAAGCCTGCAAAGAAAGACTCAGGCAGAAACAACTGAGGTGCATTTTGTCCCTGGCATGGAAGCTGTGCAGGAAAACCTTTGCTGATTGCAAACAGTCACATATGCAGGCTCAAAAAGACCTACCTCCCCTTGGGAATGGTCAGCATTTTCCCCATTCCCGCCCCTCTGAGCCATTGCCTTTCCAGGCAGGTTACCTTTCCAGTCAGGAAGACCTGGAAGTAATGGACCCCAAGGAGTTTGTGAAGCTCTTCACTCCAAAGTATTTCTATTGAAAGGGAAGTGCATTGACTGCTAATGGTGTCGTTTCAGGAAAGGAGAGCAGTTTGGGCAATAGGTAGGATCCTGGAATCATTCCACAAAAGCCAGTGCTTCCAATAGTTGTTCCTGGAAAGGAGGCAACAGGGGAAAAAAAAATGGTGTCATCCATGTTGCTGGCTGACTTCAAGGAGCTGGTAGGATTTTCATGCTGGGCTGGCAAGGCTAGGTTAGGAGAAAAGAGTTGGTATACAGGGCCTGATTCTTTGTGGTTTGGGGGGGTTTTGTGTTGTTTTGTTTTGTTTCTGCCAGGTAGTGAAGGCCTTTATAGTCCTTTCTCCAACTTACTCCTCTCAAGATCCAGAGAAACTAACTCATGAGCTCCAAAAGCACGTGAAGAGGGTGACTGCTCCTTACAAGTACCCCAGGAAGGTAAACATCAGGGGTTCTAGGACATGACGACCTGGGAAATCACCTGAGTGCACACTATGTGGGCTCTCTCAGGGTCAGGTGCTGGGGGATGAAGATACAAATAACTCTAGATGCTGCTTCAGCCTTTTCTCCCTGTTTCTGCACTGGGCTCACCTCAAACCACATTTTGTTCCTACCCTAAAAAGTGGCATAAACCAGATTTGGGGGGGATGGTGCTGAATCGCTGCTAGCAAGGTCATAAGCCCCAGGCCCTAGCCATTTTGGTCTTTGCCATTTGGAGAAAACTATGAATCATGGAGATTTTCCAGTGAAGTGGCAGAAGGTCTTTCTGGGAAATAATGATTTCAAAATGTTTTTGTTTTATGTCTACTAGGTGGCCTTTGTTTCAGAACTGCCCAAGACGGTTTCTGGGAAGATCCAAAGAAGTAAATTGAGAAGCCAAGAGTGGAAGGAGACAAGAGGCAGCCCCCTAAATGTCCCATAGGCCTCTGAAGCTTCTAAGAGGAACTGGTGCGATCACTGGTTAGTCCTTCCACCTTACAACATCAGAGGCTTTCCGTCCAAATGGGCATCTCCAAAATCATTGGAGGACCCTGGAAGGAGAGCAGAAGAACATCACTAACTCAGAGTGCACATCCACTGACAGTCTACATTCTAGACTGGCACATTCTATTTGATGGCTTTACTTCCCCTTCCTCTGTCTGAAGACATTCTCAGCAGCTGCCCACTGGTCTTACTGCCATCTGGCTCTCTGAAGGACAGGTCATCACAGAGTCAGGGCACCTGTGATCTCATTCACTGCCCGTGGGAGTATAACCACTCGATGCTTTTGATAAATCCATTTTGTAATTATATCCAGGGCCGTGAAAAGTTCATCACATCCTTTAGCTCAGAAATTCTGTCTTTGGCAATCACTACAAAAGAAAGGAATAAGGGGGGCCTGGGTGGCTCAGTTAAGCATCCAACTCTTGGTTTCACTAGGTCATGATCTCACTATTCATGAGATAGAGACCCGTGCTGGGCTCTGCGCTGACTGCTCAAAGCCCACTTTGTTGATTGTTGCCTTCACTGTGTAGAAACTTTTAATTTTTATTTATTTATTATTTTTTTAATGTTTGTTTATTTTTGATAGAGATGTAGCATGAGTGGGGAAGGGGGAGAGGGAGACACACACACACAGAATCCAAGGCAGGCTCCAGACTCTGAGCTGTCAACACAGAGCTTGATGCAGGGCTCGAACTCCTGAACCATAAGATCATGACCTGACCCAGAGTTGGACACTTAACCCACTGAGCCACCCAGGTACCCCAGAAGCCTTTTAATTTGATGAAGTCCCAGTAGTTTATTTTTGCTTTTGTTTTCTTTGCCTCTAGAGACATATCTAGAAAAAAGTTTCTGTGGCCAGTGTAAAGAAATTACTGCCTGTGTTCTCTTCTAGGATATTTGTGGTTTCACGTCTCACATTTAGGTCTTTAATCCATTTTGAATTTCTTTTTGTGCATGCTGTGAGAAAATAGTATCTTTGTTCACCCACTTAACTTCTCCCTGGCTGGGGGGCTCAACTCTACTGAGGCTTAGCTCTTAAGTCATTTATTTGAAAAGCTTTCTCTGATGTTAAGGATCTTTTGGGGGGTATCCCAGGACACCCCCTAACAATATAGTGCAGAAATAATAGAGATAGTGAGTGGGCTGGGCTTGATGGTCTTCAGTCAGACAATGGGTGTGTAGATTTTTTCCTCTTGCTCCTGATACCCAGACCCACTATGTCCACCCTCTCTGCCTCACCCTAAGGACTGTATATACCCCGGGACAGATTCTTTATCTTTTTATTCCTTCTCACACATCATTTTCAGGCACTAAAATGTTTAGTCTAACAATCTAAATCTAAACTTAACCAGCTTAAAGCTGCTCCTACTTCTGCAGCCCAGCCTTACCCAGGGTGCGTGTGGTGTTTTTTCTTACTTCTGCAATCTTTGTTTTTCTTCATAGACATTATTCATTCACAGTAATGTTTACTGAGAACCTACTGTGTGCTACATACTGTTATAAGTTCTCAAGCTAAATCACCTCCAAAACAGGCAAAGATTTCTTCCCTCATACACTTTAGATTCTAATGGAAGGAGACAGAGGCAAAAAAATATGCATAAGTAAATTCTTTAACATGTTAGGAAGTATTGAGTACTAAGGAAAAAGTAGTCCCGCATAAAGGGGATGGAAGGTGGAACCATTTTGGAGGTGGATTACCATTTGGAGTAGGTGATGAAGGTAAGCTTCACTGAGAAGGTAAGGAAAATATGTGTCAAAGATTTGAAGGAGGAGAAGGGGTTATCCATAGACATGTGGGGGAAAGTGGTCTGAAAAGAAACAGCAAAGTCAATGGTCCTGGCAGGGTGTGCCAGTGGATCTGAATGGGCAGTGAGTATGTGGTAAATGGGCAGGACATCAAACCACAGAGGACAGAAATGTGAGTGAAAGCCATGCAGGAACTTGGATAATGTGGTAAATACTTGGAAGTTTCTTTTGCATGAAATTGGGATTCAGTGGTGGGCACTGAGCAGAGCTGTGACATGATTTGACCTCTGACCACCCTTAACAGAATCTAAAATGAACTGAATCATTTTCCGTACTTTTAGCTGTCTTGACTCCAAACTGGAAGAGATCTCTCTTAATCATCTTTGTGTCCATCTGAGGGAAGCAGTCAATAAATATTTTTTGACTAATAGCCAAACCAGATATTTCCAGGGGGGAACTGTATTCCATGGCTTATCTAGAGGAACCTGCCTCAGAACATCCCAACCACACAGGTCTGGGGGTTCTCTCGCCCCTTTTTCAGGGAAGAAGAATTACTTTTTCCTGAATTTCCTTCTATTTGTGAGGCCTCAACTGCTGTTCCAGGACCACAACCCTCACTCCCCAGATCTCTTGCATCCAGGTGATCAACAAGAAAGATCAATCACTCCCAAACCCTCTCTGTCCATGCAGGTGTGTGAATTCGAGTCCAAAGACTATTCTCCAAGTCTCCCATTCTATTCTAGTTTTGCTATAATTTACAGTTTCCTATATGAGAATCTATTTTTTAAGAAAAACTTTTACTTGTTTACTCTTTGAAAAAGGAAATGTAGCTGGTATGAAGGGATGCAAGAGCACCTGGCTCTGGGGTCCCAAGCAGAGCAGATTTGGCCACTCAGCACTGACAAAATTCAAAGGCAGAGAGGCAAGTGGTGACAAATAAGAAAGGAATGTATTTCAGTGAGGTCAACATGGGGAAGACAGCAGACTAGCATCTCAGACACTGTCTCCAAAGTGTTGAAAATATTTCCAGGCTTTTGTAAGGAAAATATAGGACAAAGCTTGGTGAGTATAGGCAGCAGGGCAGTAAAGGTCAGGTGGGGTCTTTGCCTTGGGGTCAGTCCCCCAGGTCTTGCTAAATCAGAGCAGTCATTTTTGCTTGAGGCAGTAGTTTCATTTCTTGCAAGGGACGCTTTGTCCACAGGGTCATTAACCTGAGTTAGGTAACTTTGAAAGAAGTTTATCAGTTAGCAAGTACAGAGGGTCAAAGTGGAGATGGTTGAAGTCCTCTTTCATAAATAAAACTTTAATTTGAATGAATTAATAAAAAAGCTCACTTGGACCCATTTTGAAGTCAAACTAGCTTCCCTCTCCAGGAGAACTGAGGTAACCAGTTTATAGTGCTCCCTACCAGAGGTATTCTAAATATTTTATTGTGGCCAGGTGCTTGATATGCACTAAAAGTTCAATCCTCACTCATCTAAATGGTTTTCTAGGACTATCCCTCATTTACAAATGAGAATGAGACATGGGCAAGAGTAACAGCTTCTTCAAAAGCACACAATGCAGTGGGAGTGGAAGCCAAATTCAAATCCAGACAGACTCAGGTCCTCAGTCCTTAACCATATATAGCTCCTCTATATGTATTGTTCCTATATAGCTGAGCTTTACCGTCATGGATTAATGTTCCTAACCACTGGGGCTGAAGAACCAGAGGGAAGAGGAGGTAACTGGTGCGGGACAAAGCACAAATCCAGACTTCAGAAGACAGATGTTTAATCCAGACTTTAGAAGAGAGATGTATAAGGCAGGGAGAGTAGCAGGGAGCAGGAATGGATTTTTTCTTCGACTTTGTGTTACTGATCCCAAACTATGATATGGAAACCCCTGAGGTTCCTGGGACTCTTTCAGGGTAATCTGTGAAATTAAAACTATTTCAAAATAAAACTAAGACAAACTGGAATCCTTGTGCACACTGGTGGGTATGTAAAAGGCAAAGTAGGGGTGCCTGGGTGGCTCAGTCGGTTAAGCGTCCAACTTCGGCTCAGGTCATGATGTCATGTTCGTGGGTTCAAGCCCCATGTCTGTCTCTGTGCTGACAGCCAGCTCAGAGCCTGGAGCCTGTTTCAGATTCTGTGTCTGCCTCTCTCTCTGACCCTCCCCTGCTTACGCTGACTCTCTCTCTCAGAAATAAATAAAATATTTTTTTAAAAAGGCAAAGCTTCTATGAAAAACACTATGGCAGCTCCTCAAAACTATTTAAAATAGAATAACTATATGGGACACCCATGTGGCTCAGTCCGTTATGCATCTGACTCTTGATATTAGCTCAGGTCATGATCCCAGGGTCATAAGATCAAGCCCCACATTGAGCTCTGCACTGGGCGTGGAATCGGCATGAGAATCTGTCTCTCCCACTCCCTCGGCCCCTCTCCCAACCTGTGCACTCACTGTCTCTCTGCCTCTCTAAGAAAAATTAATTAATTAAATCAAATAGAATTACTAGCAGTTTCACTCTTGGGTATATACGCCAAAGAATGAAAAGCAGAGTCTTGCTTAGGAAACTCAGCAACTCTATCAAACATAATAACATTTGTATCATAGGAGTCTCAGAAAAAGAAGAGAGAGAAAAGGGGGCAGAAAATTTGTGTGAGGATATCATAGCTGAGAACTTCCCTATTCTGGAGAAGGAACAGACATCCAAATCCAGGAGGCACAAACTCTGATCAAAATAAACAAATGCAGCCCAACACCAAGACATATTGTAATTAATTTTGCAAAATATAGTGATAAAGGAAAAATCCTAGAAGCAGTAAGACAAAAGAGTCCCTAACTTATAAGGGAAGACCCATAAGGCTAGCTGCAGATCTCTCAAAAGAAACTTGGTAAGCCAGAAGAGACTGACATGATATATTTAATGTCTTGAATTGGAAAAATCTGCAGTCAAGAATTCTCTATCCAGCAAGGTTATTCAGAATAGAGGGAGAAATCAAAAGTTTCCCAGATGAACAAAATCTAAAGGATTTCATGACCACAAACCCAGCCCTGAAAGAATTACTAAAGGGGGATTCTTTGAGTGGAAAGGAAAGATCAGAGAAGACAAAGACAAGAAAGGAACAGAGAAAATCTCTGGAAAAAAAGCAGGTAATTAAATGGCAATAAGTATATATCAACCAGTAATTACTGTGGATATAAATGAACTAAGTGCCCCAATCAAAGGACATAGTCCACCAGAATGGATAAAAAAACAAGACCCATCTATATGCTGCCTACAATAGACTCAATTTATTTTATTTTATAGTTTATAGTTTATAGTTTATTTTATTTTATAGTTTATTGTAATTTGGTTTACATATAGCACCCAGTGCTCATCCCAACAAGTCCCCTCCTTCATGCTCTCCTCCCGTTTGCCCCTCTCCCCCACACCCACCAACCCTCAGTTTGATCTCAGGATTTAAGAGTCTCTTATGGTTTGCCTCTTATGGGATTCTCCTGTATACCTTGGGTAAATTCCTAGCAGTACTATTACTGGGCCATAGGGGAGTTTTATTGTTAATTTTTTGAGGAGCCTCCACACTGTTTTCCAGAGGGGCTGCACCAGTTTACATTCCCAGCAACAGTGTAGGAGGGTGCCTGTTTCTCCACATCCTCGCCAGCACCTATAGTCTCCTGATTTGTTCATTTTAGCCACTGAGACTGGCATGAGTGTGGTTTTGATTTGTGTTTCCCTAATGATGAGTGACGCTGAGCATCGTTTCATGTGTCTGTTGGCCATCTGAATGTCCTCTTTGGAGAAGTGTCTGTTCATGTCTTCCGCCCATTTCTTCACTGGATTATTTGTTTTTTGGGTGTGGAGTTTGGTGAGTTCCTTATAGATTTTGGATACTAGCCCTTTATCTGATATGTCCTTTGCAACTGTCTTTTCCCATTTCATTGGTTGCTTATTAGTTTTATTGTTTCCTTTGCCGTGCAGAAGCTTTTTATCTTGATGAGGTCCCCATAGTTCATTTTGCTCTTCATTCCCTTGCCTTTGGAGATCCATTGAGTAAGAAATTACTGTGGTTGAGGTCAGAGAGGCTGTTTCTTGCTTTCTCCTCTAGGATTTTGATGGTTTCCTCAAAAGACTCAATTTAGACCTAATGACACCTGCAGATGAAAGTGAGGGGATGTAGAAACATTTATCATGCAAATGGATAACAAAAGAAAGCTAGAGTAGCCTTACTTATATGAGAGAAACCAGATTTTAAACCAAAGACTATAACAAGAGCTAAAGAAGGGAACTATATCTTAACATAGGGGACTATCCAGTAAGAAGATGTAACAGTTGTAAATATTGATGCACCTAATATGAAGAACCAAAATATATAAAACACTTAATAACAAACATAAAGGAACTCATTGATAATAATACAATACTAGTAGGGGACTTTAACACCACTTTAAAGTAATGGAAAGATCGCCTAAGTAGAGGAACGACAAGGAAACAATGACTTTGAATGACACGCTGGACCAGGTGGACTTAACAGATATATTCAGAACATTCCATCCTAAAGCAGTAAAATACACATTCATCTCAGGGCACATGGGAAATTCTCCATACTGGGTCACAAATCAGCCCTCAACAGGTACAAAAAGATTGAGATCATACCATGCATATTTTCTGACCACAACATTGTGAAACTATAAGTCAACCACAAGAAAAAATTTGGAATAACCACAAATACATGAAGTTTAAACAACATGCTACTAAACAAAGAATGTGTCAACCAGGAAATCAAAGAAGAAATTTAAAAAATACATGGAAAAAAGTGAAAATGAAAAGCCTGGTCTTTAAAAATAATTTAATGTTTTACTTATTTCTGAGAGAGAGAGAGAGAGAGAGAGAGAGAGCATGAGTAGGGGAGGGTCAGAAAAAGAGGGGGAGATATAGAATCTGAAGCAGGCTCAAGGCTCTGAGCTAGCTGTCAGCACAGAGCCCGATGCAGGGCTCAAACCCACGAATTGTGAGATCATGACCTAAGCCAAAGTCAGATGCCCAACCGACTGAGCCACCCAGGTGCCCCAAAAAGCCTGGTCTTGAAGAGATTTGTGCACCCATGCTGATAACAGGATTATTCACAATAGCCAGAAGGTAGGAACAATGGATGAATGGATAAACAAAATACAGTATATCCATATGAAGGAATGTTGTTTAGCCTTTTAAAAAATGAAATTCTGTTGTATGCTATAACAAGGATGAACCTTGAAGATAATTGTGTTAAGTGAAATAAGCCACTCACAGAAAGACAAATGCTGTGTGTTTCCATTTATAGGAGGTTCTTGGAGCAGTCAGATTCATAGAGACGGAAATTAGAAGCTGGTTGCCAGCTACTGGGATGAGGGGGAACTGGGGAGTTCTTGCATAATGGGGACAGAGTTTCAGTGTAGAAAGATGAGAAGGTTCTGTAGATGGATTGTGGTGATTGCTGTATAACAATGTAGATGGTCTTAATGCCACTAAAGTGTACACTTAAAAATGGTTAAAATGATAAATTTTATGGTATATATATTTGACCATAATAAAAAAGAAAAACAAAAATAGATAAAGAGAGAGTGGGAAACAAACAAATGTAAGAGAACATTTGCCTTTTTCACTCTCATGCTCTCACAAGGACAGCGGTTATTTCAGAGGCTACATGGCAGGTGACTGTGCAACTAAGTGACAGATACAAATAAAAATTAACTGTCCTCTATTAAGGATAGTATGAAAGAGATTTGCAGAAATGTAAAATGAAGCCTCTCTTTCTTTCTTTTATTTTTTAAAGATAGTATACTTAACCTCTTTATTAAAACATTTTATTTGTGGTGAAATAGAATGATTTGTTACTGTTATTATTAAAAGAACACACACTTGAAAATGTCTGTTTTTCTTCCATTTCTTTTTTTGGAACAGCTTGAGAAGGATAGGTATTAACTCTGCTTTAAATATCTGGTAGAATTTCCCAGGGGAGCTATCTGGTCCAGGACTCTTATTTGTTGGGAGATTTTTGATAACTGATTCAGTTTCTTCACTTTTTATGGGTCTGTTCAAATTTTCTGTTTCTCCCTATTTGAGTTTTGGTACTGTGGGAGTGTTTAGAAATTTGTCCATTTCTTTCAGGTTGTCCAGTTTGTTGGCATATAATTTTTCAAAGTAGTCCCTCATAATTGCTTGTATTTCTGAGGGATTAGTTGTAATAAATCCATTTCCATTTATGATTTTATTATTTGGGTCCTCTCTCTTTTCTTTTTTAGAAACCTGGCTAGAGGTTTATCAATTTCGTTAATTTTTTCAAAAACCCAATTCTTGGTTTCATTGATCTGTTCAATTCTTTTTTTGGATTCCAAATTATTTATTTCTGCTCCAATCTTTATTATTTCTGTTCTGCTGCTGGGTTTGAGGTATTCTTGCTGCTCTGTTTCTAGTTCCTTTAAGTGTGCTGTTAGATTCTGTATTTGGGATTTTTCTTGTTTCTTGATATAGGCTTGGATTACAATGTACTTTCCTCTTAGGACTGCCTTTGCTGCATCCCAAAGAGTTTGGATTGTTGTATTTTCATTTTCGTTTGTTTCCATATATTTTTTAATTTCTTCTCTAATTGTTTGGTTGACTCATTCATTCTTTAGTAGGATATTCTTTAACCTCCATCTTTTTGGAGATTTTCCAGACTTTTTCCTGTGGTTGATTTCGCGTTCATAGCATTGTGATCTGAAAGTGTGCATGGTATGATCTCAATTCTTTTATATTTATTGAGGGCTATTTTGTGACCCAGTATGTGATCTATCTTAGAGAATGTACCATGTGCACTTGAGAAGGAAACAAATTCCTCTACTTTCGCATATATACTGTCACGTCCATCTGGTCCAATGTATCATTCAGAGCCATTGTTTCTTTATTTATCATCTGTCTAGATGATGTGTACATTGCTGTAAGTGGAGTATTAAAGTCCCCAGCAATTACCACATTCTTATTAATAAGATTGCTTATGTTTGTGGTTAATTGTTTTATGTATTTGGGTGTCCCTGAATTTGGTGCATAGACATTTATAATTGTTAGCTCTTCCTGATTGATGGACCCTGTAATTATTGTAGAAGATGCCCTTCTTCATCTCTTGTTATGACCTTTAATTTAAAGTCCAGTTTGTCTGATATAAGTATGGCTACTCCAGCTTTCTTTTGAGTTACAGTAGAATAATAGATATTTCTCCATCCCTCACGTTCAATCTGAAGGTGTTCTCAGATTGAGAAATGAATCTCTTACAGACAGCAAGTGGATGGGTCTTGTTTTTTAATTCATTCTTATACTCTCTGTCTTTTAATTGAGCATTTAGTCCATTTACATTCAGTGTTATTATTGATAAATATGGGTTTAAAGTGACTGTTATTAGTCGGTTTCATGATTGTAGCTATGTCTCTGGTACTTTTCGGTCCTTAGAACATTTCACTCACAGAGCCCCCCGTAGGATCTCTTGTAGGGCTGGTTTAGTGGTGACGAATTCCTTCCTTCAGTTCTTGTTTATTTGGGAAAACCTTTATCTTTCCTTCTAGTCTGAATGGCAGGCTTTCTGGGTAATTGATTCTTAGCTGCATATTTCTGCTGTTCATCACATTGAAGATTTCCTGCCATTCCTTTCTGGCCTGCCAAGTTTCAGTCAATAGGTCTGCAACTACTCTGATAGGTCTCCCTTTGTATGTCAGGGCCCTTTTATCCCTAGCTACTTTCAGAATTCCGTCTTTGTCCTTATGTTTTGCCAGTTTCACTATGAATGTCATGAAGAAGATAGATTCAAGTTATGTCTGATGGGGTTTTCTGTGCCTCTTTCCTTCCCCAGATTGGGGAAGTTCTCAGCTATGATATGTTCAAGTACCTCTTCAGCCCCTTTCTCTCTCTTCTTCTTATTGAATTCCTATGATTCGGATATTTTTCCATTTGATTCTTCCTTCATACTCCTGGATTTTTTTTCTCTCTGTTTTTTCTCAGCATCTTCTTTTTCCATCATTTTATCTTCTAATTCACCTATTCTCCCCTCTGCCTCTTCAGTCCGTGCTGTGGCCACCTCCATTTTTATTTTACACCCCATTTATAGCATTTTTAGTTAATTCTGACTATTTTTAAAATCCTTGATCTCTGCAGCAATAGAGTCTCTGCTGTCTTCTATGCTTTATTCAGGCCTAGTGATTAATTTTATGATTATTATTCTAAATTCTTAGTTATATTACTTATATCTCTTTTGATCAATTCTTTAGCTGTCACTTCTTCCTGAAATTTCTTTGGAGGAGAATTCTTCCTTTTTATCATTTTGGGTAGTTTTCTGTCCCTTATGAGTTGTTTTTTTTTTTTAATGTTTTATTTATTTCTAGGAGAGAGAGAGAGAGAGACAGCGTGAGCAGGGGAGGGTCAGAGAGAGAGGGAGTCACAGACTGAAACAGGCTCCAGGCTCTGAGCTGGCAGTCAGCACAGAGCCCGATGCGGGGCTCGAACCCACGAACCGCGAGATCATGACCTAAGCGAAAGTCCGGACGCTTAACCGACTAAGCCACCCAGGCGCCCCTGTCCCTTATGAGTTTTAAAAGCTTGTTATGTGTTCTGTACCTGCAAGCACCAGTATATTAAGTGGGGGTCATACACTGTCTAGGGCCTGGCCACTCAGGAGTTGCTTTTTGGAGAGTGTTAGTTGCTCTCTGTTGTTGTGACTTTGGTTATTTTGTTTCCCTACTCGTAGTGATGTTATGGACTCTCCACCAGGTGTGCTTTGATTTGTTTTTGATGTAGCCCTGGAAAGGAAAAAAAAAAAAAAACAGACAAACATACAGGAAACAAAAACACACAAACAGATAAACCCAACAAACAATCAAACAAATGAAAACAAGAGAAACAAAAAAAAACTATCCACAAGCAAAAAACCAGCAACACCAGCTACAAGTAAAGAACAGGGTGAAGGTGGTGCTGATGGGAGAGTACATACAAAGAGAGAAATGACAGGGGTGGGGAAAAGAGAAAATAAACATTGGCCAGGCAGAGAGACTAAAAGGCTTAATTCAGAGAGAGAGAAAGGACAGTAAGACAGAAGGCAAGGAAAAAGAAATGAAGATCAAAGTTACCCAGAGAGAGAAAATATATGGTTTGATTATGCCAGAGAAAGAGAAAGGAAAGGAAAGAAGAACGTGTAGAACATGTATCAAGAGGATGGATTAGATATGTCTGTTTAAGCAAGTCAGTAACTAGAGTAACCAGCCTAGAAGGCGGGAAGAGATAGGAAGGAGAAAAGAGAGACTATATCTAAATAACAGGAATTGTCCTAGAAATAATCCAGACAATGCCGCAGTACTGGTCTGGAGGAGGGGACTGTTTGGTTCCTCAGAATTTGTCTCACTCCAGTAGATATGCAGTCCTGGGTGGAGGCATGTGGCTTGGTGTAGGTGGGTCCCACCTCCACTGTGAGCCCCTGGACTGATTTCTGAGTCCCTGCCGTAGTGGTAGTGGTGGTGGTGGGGAAATGGCAATCCCCCAGTCTTTTCTTCACAGACTGGTGGACTCCTTAGGCCTCTTCACTGTGCCTCGGGGACAGACTGGGGGGTCTTCCTGGGTTCACTGACTCCTGTGCCCCACCACTTGGCTGGTATTTAAACCCTCACTCCATATGCCCTGGCACTGGGGAAGCGCTTCCCTATGTCCCCAAATATGTGCTTTTGTCCTGTGCCAAAGCACTTCAGGGGAGAGGACCAGTTTCTCCTGCTGCAGACTGCACCCCTGACCTACCACCGAACCCGGAGGTAGTTACCCAGGTGCATGACCAGGGCATCTGGCCCCAGTCCAAAGAAAGCCCTGCAATTAGAGATGGTATCCCTCTCCATCCTGGGCCAAGGCTTTTCTCTTGCCAGATATAGTCCTGTGACAAGAAGAGAATGACTGGAGCGGGAAAGAAATGTCTACTCAATGGTATCTGACATACTCTAGGACACGGGAGAAGCAGCACAGCAAACACAACACTACACAGTCCTCAGACACCTGAGACTTGACCCCAGACTCTCGGGGCTGCAGTCTCTCCCCTAAAAACCACCTGGCTTTAGACAGGTCACTTGGCTTTTCTGAGACAGTTTCCCCACTGAGTTACCTGGAGGATAGCCACAATTTTGTTGGGTTGTTGTGAGGAGAAAATAAAATTACACAGGCTAAGTTCTTGGCATGAGTAAACACTATAAATATCAGCTGTGGTTATTAACCTGGACTAGAGACCCCAGACATTTAAGGGTTAGGAAACCTGACTTTGAATTCCAGGTCAGCCATTTCTTGGTGTGCATTTGGCAGAACTATAAAAATCTCTCCAATTCCATTTCTCTTACCTGTAGGGGAAAAAATTGTTTGCTGTGAAGGACACTTCCATCTCTAATATTTCTGAATCCTACCATAGGGGTGATGAAGACAGCTCACAGAGACTTTCTGTGACAAGGCTCAGCTTTGCCAGAACTTTGGTCTTGGAGTCAGATGGTCTTAGGCTTGAAAAATAACAATAGAAATATAGATATGGAAGAAGGTACCTTCTTAACAGCTGATGTGAGAATCAACCAAGACAGACTTTGTTGATGAAGGGGTTTGTTAAAATCACAATGGGGTGGAGCAGAGATTAGCAAACTATAGCCTGTGGGCAAAATCCAGCCCTCCACCTGTGTTTGTAAATAAAGTTTTATTGAAACACAGCTACACCCATTCATTTCCAATGGTCTCTGGATGTTTTAGCACTAAAAGGGCTGGGTTAAATTGCTGAAATATTTACTAATTGATCCTTGGGATGTAGATAGAGGGTAGAAAGTAGCCTTAAAGGAGATCCAGGGAGTGTTTGGGCCCTGGAAGGAGGGAAGAGGTAGAAAGAATGCTGTATAAGCATTCAAGAGAAAAGACTTGTAAAAACACACATCTATTGAATCATATGATTGTGGATCCACTGGATCATCCAAGTTATTCATTTAAAATTCAAAATTCAATATATATTGGGCATGATTAGATTTCTAGTCCTTTTAAAATACTAAATGCTTATTATGTGCTTGTCTTCTAAGTGCCTTATGTCTCACAAATATTAGCTCTTCTTAACAACCTGTGAAGAGGTAACATCATTATCCCCATTTCACAGATAAGGGAACTGAGGCACAGTAAGATTGTTAAGTAAGTGATAGAAATGAATTTTGGATGCAACTGTCTTATTCCAGAGGCTGTACTATACTGACTGCCTCACTATGTATTTGCAGCTCAAAGTCTGTGGTGGACTCTTTAATGTCCTGCCCACACACCCCTGTAAACATGAGTTAACTCTGCCACCTCCCACTGCTGGCCCTCTTAGAGGAGTGCTGCAGACAAAGAAACCTGCCTATCCCAGGGCCTGAACCCCTGAGTCAGGTACTGTTATTTTCCCCATTTTACATAGGAGAAGGCTGAGACTTGGAGAGATTAAGTGACATTTCCCAAAGCCACATAGCTGGTAATGACAGCAGCAGGTTCAAACATGCCTACAACGCCTATGTACCCTTTTGTTTCACTTGCCTTCTCTTCCAACCCCTGACAAAGCACTTCTCTTGCAGTCATCTTAAAATACCCACTCCTATGTGTACATACTGTGATATCCTGCAATCCACTGAAAGATAATAGAGTTTACGTTTAGCAAGTAGAGAAGCACAGTCTGTTAATCAAGTAACAAAACTTCGTCTTTCTTAATCTGGATTTATCCATGTTTAAGGGAGTATCATTTAATTGACAGCTTCCAAAAATTTAAAATCTGGAAGGTTGTTCATTTTGACACTCTCACTCCTGTCTTTATCATTCTTTATCATATCCCCTTCCTCAGTGTCCAGCCCAGGATCTCCTTACCTTCTCTAGGCTCAGGAATGATTGATGATGGGGACCCATATCTTTAGGAGAAATATCTGACCTACGCAAAATCAACAGTCTGCCTCTCCTCCCTTCATTCCACCCCCTTCTTTGTATGGCTTATAAAAAGTAATCATAATATTTAGCCAGTCCTATTCACAAAGATTGGCTTCCTGTGATTAGAATGAAATCACTAAATAGGGTCTTTTTCAGGATGAGATAAAGCTAGATAACCTCATCCTGTCCTGTCCTTATCTAGTAAAAGCCTGCACGATTCACCAGTAACCCCAAGAATGAAGAAGTAAGGATTGCTGCATCCCAGTGGCCCAGAATGGGATGTCTATAATTTCCTGGGGCAATTATTAGTGCTATGGGATTCCCAGACTAACCAATTTGTGTGTGTGTATATTTGTGACATAAGATGTCCCAGGATTGATGCCATTATTTGTACTTATAAGGAGGAATTAAGCCTGGGGAAAGTGCACCCAATATTATTTCAACATCAGGTTGAAGTTTTGAATGACAGGAGGGGAGACTGAACACATGATAAAAGGTTTGGATTTCGTCTGAAGAATAATGAATTTAGTCAGCAATGCAAATCTAAATGATTACCTTGGTATCTGAGAGCTGAATGTGTTAAAGGTAAATTTGAGAAGCTGTTTTTTTAAAATATTATTTATTAATAATATCTATACCCAATATGGGACTTGAACTCACAACCCCAAAATCAAGAGCTGCACACTCTTCCAACCGAGCCAGGCCTGGCACCCCAATTTGACAAATTCTCTGAAGAATTTCATCTTGGAATTTGGTGACTTTGTGATGAAATAAGGCAAATGGGGTTAAGGGAAAAGAGGCACTTAAGGATGATGTCTAGGTTTTTTATTAGTTATCCTGGGGTCGTTGATTGTTAACACTTTCTGAGAGGAACAGGTTTGGAGGTGGGGACATTGAATTCAGTTGTGGTCATGTTAATATAGGTCATACTGAGGTTGGTATACATTTGGTAATCAATTGAATATTTAAGTTTTAATTCAGAGGAAAAGTTAATGATTTTAAATGTGGTTTAGGAAATTATCCAGATAGAGAAAGAAAGAGTGAGATGGAAAGTTCATAAGGAATGAGAAGAGCTATTTGCTAAGGATGGGTTCTTGGAGAACAAGAATATCTAAAGAGAAGAAATAGAAAAGGGATCCTGTGGACAATATTGAGAAAGAAGACCCAGAAAAGACGGGATATGATAACATAAAGAAGAGAGCAGTTGAGGAGTTTATTGACATCACCCAGAATGGCCATGCATCAGAACTGAAAAGAACCTATTGCATCTGGTAGCAAGAACATTAGAAAACATGTTTCCAGAAAACAAACAAACAGAACCCAGACAGTTTCCTTGAGTGATTAAGGGGATAAAAAATGAGCTTTGGGTTATCAGTAACAGAAAAGATACGAACAGCTAATGTAGTCTACTCTATCCAATAGACATTAATTGGAAGGGGAAGGAACAGAAGAAAAGATACGGAATCCAGGAAGCAACGTTTGGAGGAGGGAGGGACTTGAACCGGTGTGGCAACATCACTTTTCTCCTACTGTTATGGGCTGAATTGTGTCCCTCAAATTTGGTATGCTGAAGCCCTAACCCCCAGTACCTCAGGATGTGACTGTATTTGGAGAAAAGGCATTTAAAGAGGCAATTAATTGCATCAGAATTGGCAAAGAGGAAGTCAAACTTTCACTCTTCGCAGATGACATGATACTCTACATAGAAAACCCGACAGACTCCACCAGAAGCCTACTAGAACTGATCCAAGAATTCAGCCAAGTTGCAGGGTACAAAATCAACGTACAGAAATCGGTTGCATTTTTATACACCAATAATGAAGCAACAGAAAGAGAAATCAAGAAACTGATCCCATTCACAATTGCACAAAAAACCATAAAATACCTCGGAATAAACCTAACCAAGGATACAAGAGATCTGTATGATGAAAACTATAGAAAACTTATGAAGGAAATTGAAGAAGACACAAAGAAATGGAAAAACATTCCATGCTCATGGATAGGAAGAATAAATATAGTTAAGATGTCATTACTACCTAAAGCACTCTACACATTCAATGCAATTCCAATCAAAATTGCACCAGCATACTTCTCAAAACTAGAACAAACTATCCAAAAATTTGTATGGAACCACAAAAGACCCCGAATAGCCAAAGTAATACTGAAAAATAAAACCAAAACGGGAGGTATCACCATCCCAGACTTCAGCCTCTACTACAAAGCTGTCATCCTCAAGACAGTATGGTATTGGCACAAAAACAGACACATAGACCAATGGAACAGAATTGAGAACTCAGAAGTGGACCCAAAAGTATACAGCCAACTGATCTTTGACAAAGCAGGAAAGAATATCCAATGGAAAAAAGACAGCCTTTTTAACAGATGGTGTTGGGAGAACTGGACAGCAACATGCAGAAGAATGAAACTAGATCATTTTCTCACACCATGCACAAAAATCAACTCAAAATGGATAAAGGACCTGAACGTGAGACAGGAAACTATCAACACCCTAGAGGAGAAAGCAGGAAACAACCTCCTTGACCTCCACCGCAGCAACTTCTTACTTGACACATCCCCAAAAGCAAGGGAATCAAGAGCAAAAATAAACTGTTGGGACCTCATCAAGATTAAAAGCTTCTGCACAGCCAAGGAAACAACCCAGAAAATTAATAGGCAACCAACGGAATGGGAAAAGATAGTTGCAAATGACATATCAGATAAAGGGTTAATATCCAGAATCTATAAGGAACTCACCAAACTACACGCCCGAAAAACAAACAACCCAGTGAAGAAATGGGCAGAAGACATGAACAGACACTTCTCCAAAGAGGACATCCAGATGGCCAACAGACACATGAAACGATGCTCAGCATCCCTCCTCATCAGGGAAATACAAATCAAAACCACACTGAGATACCACCTCACGCCAGTCAGAGTGGCTAAAATGAGCAAATCAGAGAACTCTAGATGCTGGCGAGGATGTGGAGAAACGGGCACCCTCCTACACTGTTGGTGGGAATGTAAACTGGTACAGCCCCTCTGGAAAACAGTGTGGAGGTTCCTCAGGAAACTAACAATAGAACTCCCCTATGACCCAGCAATAGCACTGCTAGGAATTTACCCAAGGGATACAGAAATGCTGAGGCATAGGAGCACATGTACCCCAATGTTCATAGCAGCACTCTCCACAATAGCTAAAACATGGAAAGAGCCTAAGTGTCCATCAACAGATGAATGGATCAAGAAGATGTGGTTTATCTATACCATGGAATACTACATGGCAATGAGAAACAATGAAATCTGGCCATGTGTAGCAACATGGATGGACCTTGAGGGTGTTATGCTGAGCGAAATAAGTCAGGCAGAGAAGGACAAATATCATATGTTTGCACGTATAGGAGGATTAGGAGGAACTTGACGGAGGAACAAGGGGGAGAAGAAGGGCAGAAATGGTGGGGGAAAGGGAGAGAGGCAAACCATGAGAGACTCTTGAATGCTGACAAAAACTGAGGACTGATGGATGTGGGGGGGAAGGGGGGATGGGCATGGAGGAGGGCACTTTGGGGATGAGCACTGAGTGTTATGTAGAAACTAATTTGACAATAAACTATTTGTAAAAAAATAAAAAAATAAATAAAAGCTACAGCTCTTACAATGGCATTATAAAACTTAAAAAAAAAAAAAGAGGCAATTAAGGGGTGCCTAGTTGGCTCAGTCGGTTGTGTCTGACTCCTGATTTCAGCTCAGGTTACAATCCCAGGGTCTTGGGATCGAGCCATGCATGAAACTGTGCTGAGCATGGAACCTACTTAAGATTCTCTCTTCATCTGCCCTTCTCCCTGGCTCATGCTCTCTCTCTCTCTCTCTCTCTCTCTCTCTCTCTCTCTCTCTCTGTGTGTGTGTGTGTGTTTGTGTCTCAAATTAAAAAAAAAATCAGAGAGGCAATTAAGTTAAAAGGAGGGCATTAGAGAGGGCCTTCATCCAACTTGATTGGTATCTTCAAAAGAAGAGCAGAGAAGGACACACAGAAAGATACCAGAGGTGCTCGCATAGACTAATGACCATGTGAAGAAGTAGCAAGAGGCTGGTCATCTGCAAGCCGAAGCCAACTCTGCCAGTACCATGATCTTGGACTTCAGCCTCCAGAATTGTGAGAAAATAAATGTCTTTTGTTTAAATCAGCAAGTGTGCAGTGTTTTGTTTAGCAGCCCTAGTGGACCAATACACCTACTCAGAGGCCTTCTAGATAGTCACCTCTACACCACCCTGTTCCTTGCTAAAGGAATCCTGTTTTTGTCCAGAACCAGAGTGAGGTCACCCTTTCTGTTTCTCTTCATTTAAGTCAACTCGAGGGTCTCAGTTTGCCACACACATGAAAAGATGTTCAACATCACTCATCAAAAGGGAAATACAAATCAAAACCACAATGAGATACCACTTCACGCTGGTCAGAATGGCTAAAATGAACAACTCCGGAAACAATAGATGCTGGTGAGGATTGCACTCTTGGTGGGAATGCAAATTGGTGCAGCTGCTCTGGAAAACTGTGGAGGTTCCTCAAAAAACTAAAAACTAAAACTCGAACTGCCCTATGACCCAGCAATTCTGCTACTAGGAATTTATCCAAAGGATGCAAAAACTCTGATTTGAAGCAGCACATGCATTCCAATGTTTACAGCAGCACTATCAACAATAGCCAAATTATGGAAAGAGCTCAAATGTCCATCAACTGATACATGAATAAAGAAGAAGTGATGTACATATACAATGGAATACTACTTGGCAATGAAAAAGAATGAAAAATCTTCTACTTGCTACTTGCAATAAAGTGGATGGAACTAGAGGGTTATATGCTAATTAAAACAAGTCAGAGAAGAACATTATGTGATGTCACTCATGTGGAATTTGAGAAACTTAACAGATAATCTTAGGGGAAGGCAAGAAAAAATAAGATAAAAACAGAGAGGGAGGCAAACCACAAAGACTCTTAAATACAGAGAACAACCTAGGGTTGATGGGGAAGGGGCATGTGTGATGGGCATTAAGAAGGGCACTTGGGTATTAAATGTAAGTGAAGAATCATTGATTTCTACTACTAAAGCCAAGACTACACTGTATGTTAACTACCTTGAGAATAAAAATAAGTAAATAAAAGACATAAGATGCTTAAAAATTAATTAATTAATTAATTTTAAAAAGAGAAAGCCTCAGTTTGGGTCAGGAAACAAGGGTAGCTAAAGGAGGTAGTGAAAGTCAAAGAGATAGTTGGTAGATGGCAGATTGGAGAGTTAAACTCAGACCTTTCTGCTTCCAGAGCAAGGCTGTAACTCAGCCTACACTGCCACTTGGCTGTCACTTAAATGTGAACATTGGAGACACAGGGCTGGGAAAGAGAGCAGGTTAGCCACAGAGAGCTAGTGAGAGTTCTCCATTTGACTTTATGTATTTACTCCCACCACAGGTCATCATCCCACAAGAACTTGGTTGGTGTTGTATAGTTTGTTTATCCAACTGATTATCTCTCCATGGAGGGCTGTGATTGTGTTCTGCCCTTTTCTTTCTGAGCATCTCCTCCTACTTCTAAACTGTCCAAATCTTGCCAAGTTCTCCGCCCCAAGGGGTGGGAAGTTTTTTTGTGTATATAGTTCTGGGGACTTTTCTGATCAGAGAGAACTGAATATGCCAAGTTCCCATTTCTCTACCCATCCAAGACTAAGCCCAGCTCTTGCCTAGACAGTACCAGGTAAGACAGGTGAGTGACAGCTTCTTTGTGAAGTGTGTTTGTGTGTGTGTGTCTACCCAATTTCAAGTTCTGACTATGTCACTTAAGGGTTGGCAGACGTT
Source organism: Hyaena hyaena (assembly GCF_003009895.1). NCBI lineage: Eukaryota > Metazoa > Chordata > Mammalia > Carnivora > Hyaenidae > Hyaena > Hyaena hyaena. Next base: position 27,118 of record NW_024082087.1, on the reverse strand, counting down.
GGGCAAGGCTCGTAACTCTTTTGACTCTTCATTTCCTTAAGTGCAAAAGGAGAATGGTGATATGGAGGAAAAGGATAAATGAGAATATATCTGTGATACACCAAGTGCAGTAGCCAGCATAGATGGTGATCTGTGTCATCTTAGGCAACTCTGAATGTGATGGGCTGTGGAAGAGGGTACAGAGGGAAGTAAGAATGACCCAGAAAGCGAACCCTTGAAAGAAAACTCCACTATGGAGAAGTTAGTTCATATTATATAAAGGGAATGTCTTTCATTAAAAAAAATATTTTTAATATCTAACGGGCAGTTGGCTTCAGAATTTGCTGAGAGTTAGCATGTCAATATTTATTTGGCCCTTATTGTATATTAGAAACACTGCTGGCATGGGGCGCCTGGGTGGCTTAGTCGGTTGAGCGTCCGACTTTCGCTTAGGTCATGATCTCGCGGTTTGTGGGTTCGAGCCCCGCGTCGGGCTCTGTGCTGACTGCCAGCTCAGAGCCTGGAGCCTGTTTCAGTCTGTGGCTCCCTCTCTCTCTGACCCTCCCCTGCTCACGCTGTCTCTCTCTCTCTCTCCTAGAAATAAATAAAAACATTTAAAAAAAAAGAAAAGAAAAAAGAAACACTGCTGGCAGCAGTTTAACTTATAGATTATCTCACTAATCCTTGTAGGAAGCCCCATAGTAGGTATTATTAGTGTGCTGTTGATTCCAGAGATACAAAAACAGTGACCAAGGGTACTAAGCTGGTAGGCAGTGCAACTAACGTTGGCTCTGTACCTCTAGGATCCCCTTTGCCACACTAAGTGTATTGCCTCATAAGCTAAATAGCTTTTTCAGTCCAAAGACTTGTGAAATCAGCTCTATAGCAAGAACTCTTGGGCAAATAATAGTGAGCTTAGCCACCTCTCAACACCACAACTCCATAGTGACTTCAAGATACACTTGAAAGCACTTCCAAAAGTGTTTCATTAATTTATTCCTGTTCCTTGTCTTTAGACCAATTCCAAAGATTAAGCAAGTGAGTTTCCCCCAGAGAAAGTGACAGCTAATAATAAGCTTCTGTTTCTGGAGCTCTCATCTGCACTGAGTCCTGCCTAACTGCTTTCGGTGGTATGTGATTTATTTATCACCACACCTGTGGGAAACAGGAGCTGCCAATATTTCCATATTTTAGAAAGAGGTTAGGAAAATTGCCCACTTACTTAGGTGGTGAGTGAATGGGCTGGAATGCGAAGTTATGATGTTTGAGTCCTAAGGACACACTCTCAGCTACCACAGTCCTCAGCTGGGCACTGTGTTTGGTCTTCCCATGTGGAGATTAAATTAGAATTCCAAACACGTTTCTAAGGTGATGCCAAAGTCATTTCTTTCTTATTTGATTACAAGAGATATATTTGTTTACTAGGAAATACCATAACAAAGTACCACAGACTGTGGGGGCTCCAACACAGAAATGTCTTTTCTCAGTTCTGGAGGTGAGAAGCGTGAGATGACGCTGTCAGCAGTGTTGGTTTCTTCTGAGGCCTCACTCCATGGCTTGTGGATACCTTTTATCACATGTGCATGTCATTTCCCCCCTATGTGGGTCAGTGTCCTAACCTCCTCCTCTTGTAAGGACACCAGTCATATTTGGTTTGGGTCCATCTAATGGCCTCATTTTAACTTAATCACCTCTGTAAAGATTCAGTCTCCAAACAGAGTTACATTCTGAGGTACTGGGGGGTTAGGACTTCAACATATTAATTTTTTTAAATAGTTTATTGTCAAGTTTGTTTCCATATAACACCCAGTCCTCATCCCCACAAGTGCCCTCCTCCATGCCCATCACTCCCCTGCCCCTCCCCCCACCATCTGCCTTCAGTTTCTTCTTGGCATTCAAGAATCTCTCATGGTTTGCCTCCCTCCACCCCACTATTTTTCCCCTTCTTCTCCCCCATGGTCCTTCGTCAAGTTCCTCCTAATCCTCCTATACGTGCAAACATATGATATTTGTCCTTCTCTGCCTGACTTATTTCGCTCAGCATAACACCCTCAAGGTCCATCCATGTTGCTACACATGGCCAGATTTCATTGTTTCTCATTGCCATGTAGTATTCCATGGTATAGATAAACCACATCTTCTTGATCCATTCATCTGTTGATGGACACTTAGGCTCTTTCCATGTTTTAGCTATTGTGGAGAGTGCTGCTATGAACATTGGGGTACATGTGCCCCTATGCATCAGCACTCCTGTATCCCTTGGGTAAATTCCCAGCAGTGCTATTACTGGGTCCTAGGGGAGTTTTATTGTTCATTTTTTGAGGAATCACCACACTGTTTTCCACAGGGGCTGCACCAGTTTGCATGCCCACAGTGTAGGACGGTGCCCATTTCTCCACATCATCACCAGCATCTAGGGTGCTCTGATTTGCTCATTTTAGCCACAGCATATGAATTTTGAGGGGATGCAATCCAGCCCCTAATAAAGGCTTAGCTATTTTCCTCATCATTTCTCTTCCTTGTGTTTCTGTCTTCAGCCACTTATTCAGGGGTTGTTTGCACTGACCTTGAGTATTTTAAGGAAGTTCTTGAGGTCATTTATACCTGTGCATGAAAACCTCAAATGAGTCTGGTATTCTTGTTCTTAATCAATTATTTGTGGAGGCAGGTATGTATTGGATGAAAGAACAGGGAAGGCAGGCTTCTAGACCCAGCTCTGCCACTATACTTGCCGTGCACTTTTGGGGAAATTCCTATCCCTTTGCAGATGTTAGACTAAATTCACAATTTTAAGCTCAAAATGCACAGGCTTGACAGGTACAGTCAGTGGAGAAGCAAGCAGGTGTGATCAAATAATGTGTGGCAGAAACTGATTCAAATGGGAGAACATTCCATTTAACTGAAGCATACAATTTTCAGCTTCAGTCAGGTGGTGCCAGTTTGAAATAAAGACCCCGTATTGCCAGACCTCCTACATTTTCAAGAGAAACCTTCAAGGCTTCTAAATGAAACCTCCCAAGATTTAAATGTTGAGCATTTAAAGTTTCCCTCCAGGGACACTTTGTCACTTAAGCATCTAGCTCTTGTTTTCAGCTCTGGACATGATCTCACAGCTTGTGAGTTTAAGCCCCACGTTGGGGTCGGGCTCTGTGCTGATAGTGAGGAGCCTGCTTGGAATTCTCTCTCTCTTTGCTCCTTCCCCACTCAAGCTCATTCATTATCTCCCCCGCAGTCTCTCATAAATACATACATACATACATACATATATACATTAATTTTTTAAAAATCTTTTAAAATTTCCCTACAAAACCAAGAGCCAACAGGAGTATGTCTAAGGGCCAGGTCTACACCAGCTGGTCTCTTAGAGCCTTTCTAGTCCAAAAGTGCTCTGATAAAACAAAAGATGGTACTGTTGATTGACAGAAGCTAAAAACAAATGGGGCATACTTTACTTAGTTCATGTGGCCCAAGGATCCGCGCATACAAGCAAACTCTAGGGAATAAATTTTTCAATTATCCTCTTTTCTGCAGACAGTCATTCAACCGCGTATTTAGCAGTGCCTCCCCTACTAGGGTTCTAGGGACACCATCAAAATTGGGGTTAGATTATTTGTCTAAAGTGCCTGAAAGTAAATTGAGCCTGGTTTTATTGATCTAGTCTGTGGACTTTCATCATGCAGGTATTATCTGACTGCTGAAATCAAGGGCGAGGAGACTATTGTTTATAGACATATAGTGCTGAGATCACAAAGCTTGTTTGTGAAATGGTTTCCTTCAGTCCGCATTCTCTTGGATAGATAGTTCTAGCTTAAGCCAATTTTCACAATCATCAATAATAACAAGTGAACTTTGTGCTCCCATGTAAGAGGTCTTTGTTGGGATCTGGAGTGGCAAACAGTTTCATTTCATGGGTCGACTCTGATGGGTTGGTGATAGCTGCCTGGAATGTTGTCCTGGGAATGATTCCTGCCCCGGCCTGGCCAGAGCTCAGTCCTCTAGCACAGGTGTTGTGATATTACCCTCATCGGTCCTGAGTATGGTGCTGTATATTTATCAATATCCTTATAGTCTCAAGTGACAGAAAACCAACCTCAGGCAGGAAAAATTATTGGCTCATGGAATCCAGGAGAGGATATTAACAAGAGGGGGGGAGAGATGCTGATGGGTCTTGTGTTGTTCCTATTCTAGTGAGCTGAAACAAAGCTATTACTCTATTCATTTTATGGAGGAAATTACTATTCCATGACCAATCTAGTGGCCATCTCTTCCCAAGGCAGGTGGTGACCTGAGAATTCTGTGCCTGCTTCTTGACGCCTGCGCCACCATGGAGAGGCTGATGAGGTTCCAAGACCCCAGGGGCAACCGCCAATCCTACAATGACTTTCACCCTGCCCTGTGGTATCTTTGCTGCCAGTCTTCACCAGGAGCTGGAGCCCTGAGATGGAATGACCATGATAGACCTGAGGAATTTAACTTTGCAAGTGATGTCCTGGACTATTGGACTCAAATGGAGCAGGTAAGGAGGCACTCATGATGGATGTGAGAACAGGATTGGCCTTACTGACCTTATCATGATCTTAATAGACTGAGGGGCACAGAACTAGTAATGGCTTCTGCCTCAGCTTAGCAGTGTTGTGGGAAAACCTAATGTTTGGGGGTTCAGTTCTCAGCCTAGTCACTTTCTCAGTCCTCTGAGCCTCAGTGGTTTTATCTATGAAATGGTGATAGTCTCATTTCAGAGACAAGATAGCAGGTGAAAATATCTGTTACACAGTCATATAATTGTGACCAAATTTTCTAATGACAAGGTCTGCAAGTTGGCCTCAGTCGGAATTCTTACCTTCAACTCATTCAATTCTTACCTTGAGCTCATAGGTTCAATGAGACTATGAGCCTAACTAGAATATGTTTCATTACTCTTGGACTTAACTTCAGGCTACCCTCAGAGGGAAGGGACAGATCACCTGATTGTACACATGAGCATATGACACATGTAGGTAAATCATGTCATCTGTCATTCTGTGAGGATGGCCTGTACTGCTGGATTCCTCCCATTCAACTACATACTTGAGTGTAACTTCAGGGTATATCCAGAGAAAATTGCTCCTATGGTCTCTAGAGATTATGCATGTCTACAGAAAAACCCAAGTGCTCAGTTTAGCTTTCTCCTAGAGACAGACCAAGAGAGGTGCAACAGGGCCATTAGGAGTTGAGTAGACAGTCCATGGTGCCCCAGCTACTGGGTCCCAGCTGGTGACGTCCACAGTGAGAAAACTCACCCAACACTGTCTGTGGCCAGAAGTTACCTGCGATACAGCCAGAGAGTTCATATAATTTTTAAATTTCCCATGAACCTGCATTGATATGTTAGTATTAAACTAATGTGGGGGTTCCTCCCCATCTCCTTCTTTTTCCTTTCTCTGAATTCCCATAATAATACCAAGGGAGGGCATTTTTTAATATGTACTTTTTAAAATGCACTTTGCATTTACTACAATGATTAGATGAGCATTTTCATCATCCCCACTTTCTAGAAGAAGGAACTGAGGAGCCAAGCGTTTAAATAACACACAGAAACCAGCACATACCTAATAAGGGAAAGGACAGGATTTGGGTCCAGGCTATCTGATTCTGCAATACATTATTTTGCCTGGTCTCACAATTTGATGATACCAAACCTCTCTTCCTTCAGACTCTAAACTGACTTTCATCATGACCTGACCAGTAATGTAGTTAAGAACTTTTGAACCATGAGATGAGCTGGAGAGGGAAGAGGTAGAGAGCAAGAAGTGATACCATCACATTCCCCCTGTTTCTAGTCCTAATAGGTAGTTAATGCATCAACTCATGGAGATAATCTCCAGATAAGTATTACCCCAGGGGTGCCTCATCTTTGTTGTGTTTTATATCACCATAGTTGATCCTTGTCCATTTCTTCATGTATCCAAATTCTCCCTGTCCCCAGCATCCTCATGCCAATAATATTTATTCTCCCAACGCTTCTCACTTGTCTGTTTCCACTTAGCCCCAACTTGCATGGGGCCTATCACCGAGCTGATGCTCAGTACACACTGATGGAATACAGTGTTGAAACCTGCCTTACAAGCCCCACAGGGTTTGACATTGTTCCTTTGAAAGACCCTCCATAGAGTCGACTGTAGTCCACTGTGTCTTCCTGGACCTCCCTATACAACTTAACATGCACCATCCAAGCACTGATCCATGGCCTAAGATGCAATGCCACACAAACCATAATAGAGTGATAGAATTTATTTTAATCCACATTTCAATATATTTTATTTATAAGATATAAGTTAGAAAGCCAGTATTTTTATGTGAAATCTTCAAAATGTGTCTGTGTTTGTGTGTGTATGTGTGTCTATGTTTGTGTGTGTTATATTATATATATTATTTCATTATTATATATTATAAGTATATATTACATTATTATTATATATTTATTATATATGTGTGTGAATTAGTTATAAAATAATCTTTTTAAAAATTTTTGTGTTTATTATTTTTAAGAGAGCACAAGCAGGGGAGGGCCAAAGAGGGATGGGGACAAGATCCCAAGCAGGATCTGTACTGAAAGCAGCAAGCCCAGTGCAGGGCTCAAACTCATGAACCATGAGATCATGGCCTGATACAAAGTCAGGTGCTCAACTGAGTGAGCCACCCATGTGCCCCAATAATGTTATTTAATAATTTCATTCAGTGCCTACCATGTGCCCAGGCATTATCATATACACTTTACCTGTTTAAATAACTCATTTAAACTTTACTAATTTCTAGGTAGTACTGTACCCATTTCATAGATGAGAAATATACCTGTTTCATAGATGATAAAACTGAGGCACAGAGGAGAACATACTGTCCATATGGAACTAAGACAGACACATGGAGGAATGAAATTTTAAGGCTTTAACAGGTGACATGGAGCTCTTCTTGGTTTTATGTGACTTGAGAGGAGGTGGCTCAGTAGACCAGAAGAAGTAGGCTGGATCATACCCTACCCACTTCTCTTGGTTCTAGAAATGCTTCTAAATTAGATCTCAGTTCTTGAGCTACATTTTCATGTAACTGTGGTAGACTGGCCAGATAAGTGCCCTTTTCCTTTAACCTAGGAAGTAACACATGGTATTTGATCTTGACCAGGAAGGAAAGAGAGGTCCAAACCCAGCCCTGTGGTGGGTGAATAACCAAGGGGATGAAGTGAAGTGGAGTTTCAGAGAGATGACAGACTTATCCTGCTGTGCAGCCAACGTCTTCACCCAGACCTGTGGCCTGCAACAAGGAGACCGCCTAGCCTTGATCCTGCCTCGAGTGCCTGAGTGGTGGCTGGCGGTCATAGGCTGCATCCGAGCAGGTAGGTAACTCAAAGAGACCCTAACAGGTTTTAGGTCTCACCTAGAGCTGATGGGTCCTGAAATAATAATCTTCCCTGACCTTTTTTTCTTATCCTTCATATTCTTTCTCTTTCACAGACTCCTTCAAATATTCTTCTACTCCTTCTCACTCTGTCCCTCATACTTATACACCCTTAAACACAATGTCATAACTCTCTAATTCACACAGACACACGCACACATACACACATACACACACTTTCTCTTGCAGTCTCATTTTTTGCTTTTAAAAATCAATCTATTTGCTAACATTTTGCCCCCCTCCCGCACTGACTCATTTAAGTATCAGTTGCAGACATTGTGACATCCATAAACACCAGATAAACACCTAAGACCTGGAGCATGTATCTGCTTTGATCCATGACATTCTCCTCACATAACCAGAACAGAGTTATCACACAAGACGCGTAACTTTGATATAATATACATCCATAGCCATAGCCAAAATTCTGTAATTGTCCCAATAGTGTCTTTTGTAGCAATTTTTTTTTGTTGAAATCCAAAATCCGATAGAGGATCATGCATTGCATTGTGTTGTCAGGTCTCCTCAGTCTCCATTAATCTAGGCTTTTCTGCATGACAACATCTTGGAAATGTCTAAACCAGTTGTTTTGCAGAAGCTCCCACAAAATTTGTATTTCCGACTCATTCTTCAGGATTATATTCAGATAAGCATTTTTAGTAGGAGCTCTAGAAGGACAACGTGCCTATCTCAGTGCTCTACATCAGGAGATACCTGAAGTCAGTTTGTCCTATCATTGGTGATATTATTGATAAACACTTTGCCTTACAAGGCACCGTTTCCCTTTGGAATTAGTAAGTAACCTGGGCTCTAATACTTATGAGACTGTGTGAATATCCTGTCCCCCAACTGTCTTTCTCCCTATGACTTGAGAATCCATTGATGATTCTTGATTGATTTGGATATTATTATGGTGGTTTTATATGAGAATTTTCTAATTATGTTATTCCCTCTACCCTTATTAGCATTCTTCTGTGGAGATTTCCAATTCCCTTTTAATTGCCTATCTATTCATCTCTATAATTTAGAATTGGTGTGGGACTCTTGAATTCTTTTTTGAAATGCTTTATAATGCATATATTTCCACACAAACAAAATACTCCATTAATCCATCAGGTCATGTGGAATCAGGAATTAGTAGCAACAACAGAGAGAGTATAGAGAAGCCGTATCATCTGTAGAGCTAAGAGATGGTACAATGGAAATCCAAGATATGAACTGAGCCCTCTGGGATAGGTAGCATAAAAGAAGAATAGGAGCAAAGGAAGGGAATTCCAACAATGGGCATAGCACATGCAAAGACTTAGAGTCAAGAGAAGCCTGTGTGGAGAATAGCCATATTGAAATAGGGAATAGATTTGTAAGAGAAAAAGGTGGAAGGTGGGCAGTGCCTTCAGTGTTGGGTGGAGAGTATGATGCTTTCCTGGAGAGAGGGCCCAGGTGCTGGTGAAGAGCAGAAAAGTGGAGGGGGGAAAGTCAGTGTTCTGTGGAACCTGAACAGGTAATAATATGGAAGAGGGTAGTAGCAAGGTTCAGGACGAGGCATCTGGTGGAAAGATTAGAACCCAACAGGGGCACACAAATAATTGAACTAACTGTTGGGGATGGACGATGGAAGGGAATATAGAAAAGTTAAGAGGATAATGTACTTAAATTTGGATTGAGGAGTGAAGAAAAGAGAGGAGATTCAAGATGACACAAGGGACTGGAAGAGGAGGAAGTGAGAGGAGAAAAATGGAGGTAAGGATGCAGCTAATCCTGATGTCAAAGACACTATCCTACTTATGTCGATATTCCCAGATACCGTGTAAAGTAGGACTTGACTGTCTACTGGCTTGATCCATCTAGCAGAGAAGAGGTTAGGACAGGCTTTTCAAATTTCAGTGTGCATGGAAACCCTTGGAGAGCTTCTTAAAGTACAAATTCTGATTCAGTAGGATTGGGATGGGGCATGAGATTTTGTGTCCTGGGTGGTGCTGATGGTACTGGTCCACAGACCATACATGGCACAGGAAGAAGCTAGCAGCTTTCGATGCAGGTAAGCCAGACTTGAAACCCAAAGGTTCCTTTTTTATCCGCAGGTATAATCTTCATGCCAGGAACCACCCAGATGAAGGCCAAGGACATTCTCTACCGATTACAAATGTCTAAAGCCCAAGGCATCATGACCATAGATACACTTGCCCCAGAGGTGGATGCTCTAGTTTCGGAATGCCCTGCTCTCAAAACAAAGCTCCTGGTGTCTGACCATAGCCATCAAGGATGGCTAGACTTCCGATCACTGATTAAGTGAGTTTCTGTTCTGATGAATGTGTTTTCTAAGGAAGGGCAGGTGAAGACCATTCACTCCCAAGTGTTGGTAGACAGACATTCCGTCGGAGTAAAATATCGTGGACTGATGCCAGAAGCCTTCCTTTCCCAGCTATGCCACTGATTTGTTGTGTGATCCTGAGCTGGTTCCTTCCCCTTCCTTGGATACAGTTGCTTTCTTTGTAAAATAAAAGTATTGAACTTCTGTGCTCTGTCACTAAAGTATAAGCACTTTAGTACAATGGAGAGGAGTTAGAGGGTTATTGTGTTGAATCTTCCTTGTAGGTAGGGAATCTGAAATATTATTTTTACATAACAAACAAATATATGGAGAGGTTGAGTGAAAGATTAAGATGAGTTTTTTAAAAAAAATTTTATGTTTGTGTATTTTTGAGAGACAGAGAAAGACAGGGCATGAGCGGGGGAGAGGCACAGAGAGAGGGAGACACAGAATCTGAATCAGGCTCCAGGCTTTGAGCTGGCAGCACAGAGCCTGATGCGAGGCTTGAACTCATGGACCACAAGATCATGACCTGAGCTGAAGTCAGAGGCTAAACCAACTGAGCAACCCAGGCTCTCTTAAGATGAGTGTTTAAGGGAAAACTAGAGACTGCAAGAAAAATTGAGGCTGGGGCTGGTAGGCAGCTGGAGGAGTAAACACTTTCCATCTCTTAGGTGCTGTGTACCTTTAGCGACACCTTCAGGGAAAGTTAGGGAAATGTTGAAAGTAGGAAAGACCCCTTCCACCTCAATCACTCTGACTCTGTAAACCTTCAGGCATTTTTTTATCACCTGCAAAGCATGCAGTGTTTGTTTTCTTAAAGTAACCTCTAGTATTTAAAGTTCTTTACTTCAGCCTCAAAAGGCAAATATTACACTGAAGTCACATCTTTGCTGGATTTTAAAGTCAGAGAACTAAAAGAAAATGGCTTCAATTAAGAATATTCTTTGGGTGCCTGGGTGGCACAGCCAGTTGAGCATCTAACTCTTGATTTCAGCCCAGATTATCATCCCAGGGTTGTGGGACCACTCCCCGCATCGGACTCTCTGCTGAGCGTGGATCCTGCTTAAGATTCTCGGGCTTTCTGACTCTGTCTGTCTGTCTCTCTCTCTGTCTCTCTTTAAAATAGTATTTAAAAAAAGAATATTCTTTAGACTCACTTACATCACCAAAATCAACATGGTACCATTTCTCAGCAAGAGTTGGTGTTACCTACAGCCTGGGGATCATTTGCAGTTTCTCTGATTGAACACCATAGGGAGTTGGCATTTTGTAAGCAGACCCAAGGGACAAACTGTCTGTCAGTCTGGAAGCCCCCAAGAATCAAGGTACATTGGGGGGACTCCAGGCTATACCTACCATCTCAAGTTTACTCCAGGGCAGGTGTGCATTTATGTTTATTTTACTCTCCCTCATTTTCTCTTCTCCACTCCTCATGGCCAAGGTTATAGGGTGAAATCCTATAAAGCTCGTAATTGAAAAAAACAAAAAACAAGTTTAGAAGTGTGTTTAAAAGCACAGTCTGAGGATCGGACTGAATTTGAGTCCTGGTTCTGCCACTTGCTGGCTATATGTCTTCAGGTAACTAATGTATACTTTCTGAACCTCAGTTTCTTACTGCAGAATGGGCACACTAGAACTCCTTCCTCTTTTAGGGTTGCTCTGAAGTTTGAATGAGTTCTACTTGAAAATCACGTAGAGCACTGCCTGATAGTAAGTGCTATCACTTACTATCACTTTCAATGTTTATTACATTAAAAAGTAGTCCACTATATTTTCTCCCTTATTTAAATCAAGAAATGTCAGTCTGTTTATCCAAGTACTCACAAATTCCATTTGATTCCTCATACAAAGAGAACTAGTTTTTCCTCCAGTGTTGTAAACTTCCATTTTTCTGACTCCAAACCCCTCACATTGGATCCCTTGGGATCCAAAAGAAGGAAATGTGACATGTCTCCTTTTGTATTGAATCCCTTTGCAGATCAGCATCCCCAGATCACACCTGTATTAAGTCAAAGACGCTGGACCCAATGGCCATCTTCTTCACCAGTGGGACAACAGGCCTTCCCAAGATGGCAAAACACAGTCATGGGCTTGCCTTGCGATCTTCTTTGCCTTCATGGTAGGAAAGAAGGCATTGACTTAGCTGCTGGGCCACAGACCAGGGGTGGTGTGTGTATATGTGTGTACATGTGTGTGTACATGGATGTGAACGCATGTGTGGGATGGTAAAAGAGCTCTAAGTAGAATTGACTCCAACCTGTTTCTTCTGTCTGGGCTCTTTAATTTAGACTCCTGAGAATCTTGAGAGGTAGACACTGGGAATCCTAATGGTTTGCTGACAGAGGCCTCTGGACACAAAGGAGGCCCATTTAGGTCCTGCCTGAGCACCTTTACAAGAGGTGTATAGGAATTGTGGGTGGGGACAGCAGGCATTCAGCAAACCACAAAAATGACAAGCCATTGTGTCCTTGTCAATTGACTCAGGGTTTGGTGGCAAAAGACAGAATGTTTTAACAATGTCACCTGAAGTGACCGGTCCTTTCCATTTCCCAATTATGAACAAATGAAACGTGGAGTTACTTAGTCATGAGCTCTTGGGAAAAAGGGTAATGGAACCAGGCAACAACATGCCACTGCTCCTAATCTAGAAAATCAATCATAGAGGCTGAAGCTGTAGCCTTGGGTTAATCATTTAATCCATTTTCAACCGAGCCTCTTCTCCTCTCTGTCCCTACCCCAGGTAATAATATTCAGACCTAAAAGTTCTATATACTTTCTAACTTATTATCAGACCAGAGGGCAGACCAGGCTTTTAATTGACAGTGGCTCTCTGTACACATGTAGCGTTACGCAGTGGTAGCAGTTGAATAGGAAAACCCTGGAGGAATGGGGGTGGAAGGAAGGCAAGGGCTTTCTGTGCAGTCTGATTAGTTACAGCAGAGGGACAAAGTTATTAAAATTGGTATTATAGGGGCGCCTGGGTGGCTTAGTCGGCTAAGCCTCCGACTTTCGCTTGGGTCATGATCTCGCGGTTCGTGGGTTCGAGCCCCGCGTCGGGCTCTGTGCTGACTGCCAGCTCAGAGCCTGGAGCCTGTTTCAGTCTGTGACTCCCTCTCTCTCTGACCCTCCCCTGCTCACGCTGTCTCTCTCTCTCTCCTAGAAATAAATAAAACATTAAAAAATTTAAAAAAAAAATAAAATAAAATAAAATTGGTATTATAAACTACAAAGACTCTGGGATATCTCGTGCTCAGCCTAAGTGATAAGGGACATATGGAAGGAGTTGGGAACCAGTGAGCAGGGCCCAGGATCTAGTGGCCTTAGTATAGAATTTAGAGTCTTTTAGGCAAATGATGGGGAGGTATTGGAGCAATGGGATGTATTTCAGCTAGGGAAAGACCTGATCAGATTTGTGTTTCAAAAGATCACTGTGGCTGCAAGATGAAGGGAGGCAGGACGGATTAGGATCGGCTGGGTTTGAGGTTCCTGAGGGACACTGCAGAAGAGATGTTCAGTGGGTACTTGGGTGTGAAGCTGAGAAGACAGGTCTTCCTAGCTAGTAATATTCTGTGGGTGAGCCACAATCCTAAGAGGGCTGTGATGAGGGAGGGTGGATTGTTTATCCAATCCCTTTCCTGCTCACAGTAAAGCTCCTCAGAGCCATAGTCTGCTAATGGGAGGATTGTGTTTTCTCAAGGAGTTACACACAGACATCCCTCAAAAGCAGTAAGATAGGATAGAGAAATGAGAAACCTTTCCCACCCTGCTTTTCATTATTGCCCTAGTGAATAATTGTTTCCAGTCCTTCGCCAAGATGGGATATTAGTTAGTGCATGCTCTCTCTTTCTCTCTCCCTCTCTTTGTATCTCTCTCCTTGTGCTCCTCTCTCTTTCCCTTTATCTTTCTCCATCACAAATGACAGAAAGCCCAATCTAACCCTCCTTAGGCCTAAGCATGAAAAAAGGAATTTTTTTGGATCGTGAGACAGGGCACTTCAGGGTTTGGCTTCTGACATAGCTAGTCTTTGGGTCAGATTTTCAAATCTCCATCTGCTGTGTTTTGATGCACTTCTCAGAAAGGCGTATCCCTTGTTAACCCAAATGGCTGCCAGCATAACCTAGGACTGTGTAAGTAACAGAGTCAATTCCCAGGCTTAAGGATCATTATAATGAAACCAGTTGAAATCACACATGACCAGAAAATAGAATTTGGCATGTTTTAGGGACCTGGGGCAAGAGTGTGTCTGGATCCCCCTCAAACCACATGCACTGAGAATGAGAGTTGGGTCTACCCTGAAAATCAGAGTCCCTAGGCCTCGATCACATCCTCTCATGTTCACCTAGCTGAGGCCACTGTGTTTTGGAGTTAGCAGGCAATTACTGCAACTGAAGACATCTGATGTCCTCTGGTGCCTTTCGGACCCAGGCTGGATTCTGGCTATCTGGGCGTGCATGTTTGAACCATGGACAGCAGGATCTACAGCCTTCGTTCATCATCTGCCCAAGTTTGACCCAAAGGTCATTCAACAGGTAAGAAGATAAACCTTCCAGTACTAACAAACTCCTAGAAGACACTCAACGTTTCAAACTCAAAAGCTGGGCCTGCTGAGAAATATTTTATTTAGCAGAAAGTCTCATTAGCATAATATAAACCTGGTTCTGGGTTTCTCAAAGTTTGGAGCACTGAATTAGTTACTGTATGAGAATCACGTTACATGAAACCTTGAAGAAAATGCATATTCCAAGCCCTCCTCCAGCCCTGTGAAACAGACCTCATGGGCTTGAGACCCTGAATAAACATTATCAGAAATTAACCCAATGAGAGCAAGCTCAGGTCTCTAGGATCCTGGATCCTGGATCTGCTAGAGACAGGTGGCTGGTGTGTGTGTGTTGTTGTTGTTGTTTTTGTTGTTATGGTTGCTGTTCAGTTTAATGAAGTTTCAAAACAGAGCTCTTAGAAAATGCAAATCTAGCTTCTTATCCCATGTGTGACATTTATTTGTTGTTTACCTCCTACTCTGAGCTTCAGGTTCCTCATCTGTAAAAATGGGAGTTTTACAAACTCATATGTCACAAAATCATTGAAATATACATGAGATGGTACAGGAGAAGTGGGTGAAGTGCTTAACCCTGAGTTGGCACATGAGAGGTACCCAGGAAGCAGTGGTGGAGGCTGGTATTGTTAGGTGTATTTCATGGTTATAACTCAAGGCACCCATGTGAACCCTCTCATTGTACTTCCATTCACCTGAAAATGCTCTCCACGCTCATCTTTGCTTTCCATCTCAGAGGTAGACCTGCCTCCCCCCCTCTCCAAGTCCAGCCCCTCCCTCACTGTCCCTGCAGATCCTGTTCTTTTCTGTGTCCTTCTCTTAGGAACCCTTCTCATTCATCTTCCATCCATGAAACCTTTTCTCCTGTATTTTCAACCTCTCACGTTCCCCCTGCCCACTAATCTTTTGTCTATTAAATCTTTTCTCCCATGTTTCAACCTCTTCCTCGTCATTAGCTGTATTCACCCTTAGTCCATAAACATATTCATAGTTCCTCATCCTAAATATTACCTTCAGTTTACCCTGGTAGACAGTGGACCAACGCAGTCTTTCCTCCTTTAATATCAAATTTCTCTATAGAACATTCTCTACTTGCTGAAGACACATCCTCATCACCCTTCTTACCCCTGAACACTGCAGTCCTCCAACAGCCTATCCTCACCGTTCCTCTTCCTTGTAAACAGTCTCTTCTACTTCCATTTCACCAGCATGGGCATCCAGTCAAAGGGCTCTCAAAACTGTACTTTGGGTCTAGTCACCCTCCATGCAAATTCCCCCTTGGTTATCTACCCCAAGTCCATCTGATGATCCCTCCAGCACATCAGACTACATTTCCCACTTCTCATTCCCCACCTGTCAATATCTCCCTCTCCATCATTGTTCACTGCTCACATCCTGCCAGTCCCTGAGGCTTAACGCTGCACAAAGAACACAGAATCTACCTTTCCTCTCCCCCCTCCACTAAGTACATGGGTGTCTCCAAAGTCTCAGTGTATTTTAAGCTTGAATTATTTCAAATTATTAATTCTACATATTTACATACATATGTACATAGACACACACAAACACTAGCATTTAAAAGTTTAATTATTTTAATTATTTTTCACTTGTGGGGCCGTTGGTGGCTCAGTTAGTTAAGTGTTGGTCTCCCGTCTTGATCTCAGGGTTGTGAGTTCAAGCCCTACATTGGGCTCCATGCTGGGAGTGAACCTACTTTAAAAAAATGAGCTGAAGACATGAGCAGACATTTATCTAATGAAGACATCCTCATGGCCAATAGGCATGTGAAAAGATGCTCCACATCACTCCCCATCAGTGAAATATAAATCAAAACCACAATGAGATGTAACCCCACACCTTTCAGCATGGCTAAAATCCAAAAAACAACAAATAACAAGTGTTGGCGAGGAGTGGAATAAAAGGAACCATCATATACTGTTTGGTAGGAGTGCAAGCTGGTACAGCCACTGTGAAAAACAGCATGAGATTCCTCAAAAAATTAAAAATAAAATTACCACATGACTCATTAATTGTACTACTGAGTTACTTCTCAAATAATACAAAAACACTATTTCAGAAGGGTATATGCACCCCTGTGTTTATTTTAATATTATTTACAATTGCCAAATTATGGAGCAGATCAAGTGTTCATTCATAGATGAATGATTAAAGAAGATGTGGTATATGCATATGTGTGTATAATGTGTGTCTGTGTGTGTATAATATTTCTCAGCCATAAAAACTAATGAACTCTTGCCATTTTCGACAACTTGGATGGATCTACAGGGTATAATGCTAAATCAGTCAGAGAAGGACTAATACCATATGTCTTTACTCATACGGAAATTAAGAAACAGTAGAAACAAAGAAAGAGACAAACCCAAGAACAGACTCTTAACTATAGAAAACAAACTGATGGTTACCACAGGGGAGGTGGGGGTAATGGGTGGAATAGGTGAAGGGGATTAAGAATACACTTATAATGATGAGCAAGAGTCGTACATAGAATTGTTGAAACACTATATTTTAAATCTGAAACTAATATAACATTCTATGTTAATTATACTGGAAATAAAAAGAGAGAAGGGAAGGAAAGAAGGAGAGAAGGATGGAATAGGAAGTTGATTGGACTCATAAAGAGAGGGGCTGGGTTACCTAGGTGCCTCAGTCAGCCGAGTGACCAACTCTTGACTTTGGCTCACGTCATGATTGCAGCGTTCTGGGGTCAAGCCCTCTTTGAGGCTCCACATTGAGCATAGAAGCTGCTTGAGATTCTCTCTCCCTGTCTCTCTCTCAAAAAAATAAAAAGAGCGACAGAGAGAGTAGGCAGATTTCCCCCATGTGCCCATTACTCTTCCCTATGGTTATGTATGGAAGCTATAGATAATTCCCATTTTACAAATGAGGGAACAGAGTCGCAGAGGAATCAAATAACAGGATTGAAGTCAGGCAGGCAGACCCCAAACCCACATTCTGTCTCTTGAGTCTTCGTTGCTCTCCCAGGGTATCTCCAGCCTGATCCTAAGCTGAAAGACTCCCACCTCTAGCAAAACAAGGGTGACTACCAGACAGTTTAGACTCTATCTGATCTCTAATGAACCTCAGTCTTTCTGAACTTCTCCTGTCTGTATCTAACTTCAGTCTTCCTAAAGTTATTTCTTGTTCCTCTCCTGTCTAAATAAACCATATTTCGACTATCCTTCAATATTTCTTCAACTCCGGAGACTTTGCTCCTGTTACTTCTTCTATCTGCAAGAACCTCCTCCATTCCTCTGCCTGTGGAGACCATATCCATTTCTTAAATACCTCAGCTAGATAAATGCCACCTGTTCCATGAGGTTCCTGGATCACCCAATCAGAAGGAGTATTTCCCTCTGATAAGTTCTCCTTCCAGTCTCTCCTATGAGACTCTATGAGAGAAATCTCCCAGTTTCTGCCTTACCAGTTGAGTCCTGTTTTATCTCCTGTATTAGTAGACACTCCCAGTTGCGATGTTGTCTAACTCTTGTATTTCCCCCAACAGTGCCTGATCCGTGCCACATAGAAAATCCATGCTCGATATAGGCATATTGAAAGAACTAACAAATGAATAGGGCTCTCCTACAGAGGAGATCAGAATTAAAGTGGTAATAACTGATATGTTAAATCTTTACTATTAGAATTCCTTCTTTCCTCACTTTCTAGACATTGTGCAAATACCCCATCACCCAGTGCGTTGCTGCTCCAGCTGTGTATCGGATGACTCTACAGCAGATTTCTACCAGGTATGGTAGAAGTGGTGGGAGCTGGTCATAACAATCTTTGGTTAGGAATTTAAGGAATCCAGTGTACTGCAGTCTGACTTTTTAACTGTGGTTCTTTGAGGGGTTGTGTGAGTGTGTGACTGGTAAGTTAAGTGTTGGTGTTGATAATTATCACTAGTCAGTCTAATTAATTAATTAAAGTGGGACTCAGAGATCCAAATGAAATGCTCAGTGGGCCGTGCATTATTGTAGGTTTATTATTTTGTGAACATTTTTCTTATGAAAGAACAAACATACGGAAAAAGATATAACACATAAATGTATAGATTAATGAAATGTTGAAAATAAAATACCTATGTCACCACTCACATGAGTTACAAAAATAGAACATTGCCCACACCCCAGAGATACCTGCATGGCTCTCTATCTTCCCAAAAGAAACTCATATCTTGACTTTTTTGGGGTTAATTTCCTTATTTTCTGTTGTAGAAAACCTCCTAAGTAAATAACTCTAAATGTAATTTTTTTTTAATGTTTTATTTATTTCTAGGAGAGAGAGAGAGAGAGGAGACAGCGTGAGCAGGGAAGGGTCAGAGAGAGAGGGAGTCACAGACTGAAACAGGCTCCAGGCTCTGAGCTGGCAGTCAGCACAGAGCCCGACGCGGGGCTCAAACCCAGAACCGCAAGATCATGACCCAAGCGAAAGTCGGACGCCTAACCGACTAAGCCACCCAGGCGCCCCTAGAGTTCTTATTAGCATAATTTCTGGTAATGTTATATGAAGGTAATTTAATTCTCATTCATTATAAAAGTATCCTATCTTCTGTGAATACCAAACAATTATTGCCTTTATAATTTTTTGATTATAAAAAGGTAAAGTACTATTAATTATTNACAGACTGAAACAGGCTCCAGGCTCTGAGCTGGCAGTCAGCACAGAGCCCGACGCGGGGCTCGAACCCACGAACCGCGAGATCATGACCTAAGCGAAAGTCGGACGCTTAACCGACTAAGCCACCCAGGCGCCCCTAAGTAAATAACTCTAAACAAATTATTACATTTTACTTGGCTTTGAACTTTATACATGTAAATATACATTATTCTGTAATATCTGGCTGCTTTTTTCAACATTATGTTTTTAAGAAGTCTCTTTGTTGCTATATATTGCTGTAGTTCATTTCCTTTGCTGTGTAATACTTCATTGTATTAAAAATTTGCATTTTTTTTATCAATTCTACCATTAATGGACACTTGGGTAGTTTTTATTTTGGGGTTATTGATGATTAATGCTACATTGAATGCTTATACACGTACCCTGCTGCATATAAGTACGAATTTCTGTAACATTTTTCTGAAGAGGAATTTCTAGGTCACTCTGACACTACATTCTACCACCCGATTTTTTAAAAATATTGAGCTGTGCTCCCACTAACAGGGTAGGGGAATTCCCATTGTTCCATAACATTGGCAATATTTGTTATTGTCAGTTTTTAATTTTTGTCAATCTGATGTATAGTGTTCTCTACTATAGTTTTCTTTTTGCGTTTTCCCATGTTTGTGAGCTCATTTTAGCTAAACTGGAATCTGCTCTTTGAAATGTATGAACATTTACGAATCTTTTAAAGACTCTGAAATTAAGATGGCTGCTCCAAAAATCAGAGGAACCAAGTTTTAAATATAGAATTAAAATATTAAAGTGTTTAATGACTACCCTTATGAAGCTAATTCTGAAACATAACTTGAGTTTTTCATGAAGTCTCATGCTGGTTGGACTCCATTTGTGTTTCAAAGTTCATAAGAAGCAACTTTTTGAAATATTTCTCAGATAAGTATCTTTGTCCAAATCCAATAACTCCCCCAAGTCATAACTAATGACTGCATCAGACTCTGCCCATGTGATCTGTTTGGAATAAAGTTGCAGAAGAATGAAAAAGACACCTCAGTAAACCCACCCTCTTGTCCATCTATCTCCCCTGACTCTGTATGTACCAGGGCAGGGTGATGAGGATGGAAAGGAGGACTAGGTGACTGCTGCCTCTCTGATCCTCAAGAGCTGACCTGGCTCAGCCCCCGGCCAGCTGGTACTCAGATTTCAATTGCTTCTCCCCTTGCCTTTCAGGGAATCAATCATTATTTTGTGGCTGTTTTTTCTTATTTATGGAAAATTTTATGAGGAAAATGAAAAAGAGGATTTATGTCACACAATGTACCTACTAGAAATGTTCACAGCCAACTTTTCTGCTCTGTCTGAAATTCCTTCTCTCAGGGCTATTACCCACAACCCTTCTCTCTTTTCCTACACTCATTCTGGTCTCTCTTGATGTCCTGAGCAATCATTTCCACCCCTTAACGTGCAATTTCTGCTCAGAAATACAAAAGCCCTTTAGTTCACATGACCCCACTCTTCATAGAAGGCAGTGCAGTTCGATTATTATCCTAACATGCTTATGGGGGGGTCTTATCAACCATCCATTATACTTTATAACATATTCTTCTTAGCCACAGAAGATGTTAAGACAAGGTCTGATAAATACGTCTTTGATATCTCTTTATATCAACTTCCACATTTGATTCAAACCTTTAATCAAATCCATTAGCCTCACCACCACCACCCACCCCTTGCCAGAAGAGTTAACATGAACCAGCAGGAAATGAATGACTTTCCCTTGTCTTTGGCCTCCAGTAAATTGCTCTGAAGGCAAGTAAGAGCACGAGGTAGCAAAAGGATAAATGATCCAGATGACAAGGCTATGAGTGAGCTCTTAACACTCTGGGCTTGGGGTAGAGCATCCAAGACCTGAATGCAAGCTCTGTTGATACCTTGCCTTCCCTTAGTCTCAGGTTTCCTGCCCTGGAGCACTGCGCTACTGGTGGGGAGGCTCTGCTGCCAGAGAAGCAAGAGGAGTGGAAAAGACGCACGGGCCTTCTGCTCTACCAGGCCTACGGACAGTCAGAAACAGTAAGTAGACAGTCCTTTCTGGGCCTATCAGTGTGTGCTGAGCCATGGAGCCCAGCATGTGTGTGCAGAGGCCCCACCCCGTTCACAGCATTGCCTGAAGACAATGGGAGGCTTCAGAGTTTTACTAATTTGCCCCAAATCAATTTGTACAAAGACATTTCACAGCTAATCAGTTTGTCAAGAGGCCAATGTGCTGGAAACTATTGGATGAAGACTTTCAAAGGGGTCTAAGGACATGATGCCACTGTGTGTGTGATCATTAAGCTCTATGGAGATCATCAAGGGTGGTGGGATGGGAGGTTCTCTCCAGTAACAGGGAGGCCACTAACCTCAAGTTCTGCCCACTTCACCATCCCTTCCTAGGGAGGCAACCACAACACCAAGAGTCAGCCCCAGTATTTCATTTCTGGGTGTTTAGGTGGACAGCACACAGGTTTGATCATGGCACACTAGCTGGAGTGGAGGAGGGAGCAGAGACTTTCTGTATATACCAAACACACACACACACACACACACACACACAGAATATGATTCTCAAAGGCATCACTGAGCAGACATGTGGTAGGGCACTCAGTATCATGCATGTCATAAACTATAAAAACTTTATCAATGACAGCAGAGGCACATGTCTCTCTTCCTACACATTCTCAAGCCATTTCTATTGCTGGACAGGGCCACTTCCCCAACTTCCTTATTATCCCCAAGGCTGACAGAAGGATGACTGCCATCTCAGGAGCTGCAGCAAAATGGCTGTTTTAGCCTCAGTGCACATACTTCACTGACTTTTTTTTGGGAAAAAAATTCATGTGAAATAATCAGTTAATTGTTCTGCCTCCAGGCCTGAGAAATATTTAGATTCCACCCTTGTCCTGTAAGGTTCATAGTTTATATTTGGACAAAGAGGAGGGTGGTAGAATGGGAAGTACCTACACCTATGACATCAATTATTTGCAACAACAGACGGAACACCCCCTTATATCTGAGTGGTGCTTTATATCTCAAAGTACTTTTATACCTACTGACTCTGCTAAGGAACATTTTACATATGCCTGTACTGTGAGCAGCAGCATAGCAAAGGGGGAAAAGCTTCCCTTCCTAGGAACTCAGACAAGAGTTCAAATATCAGCCTTGCCAATCACAGGCTTCAAGACCATATGCATAGCATTGAACCTTCTAGAGTCTCTGCTTCTCCATCTCCAGAATGGGCGTATAACCCAATCTTGCTGGGTTGTATTAAGGGAAATGAAAGGATGTATATGAGGCTCTGGCTACAATGTCCAACTACTAGTATATGCTCACCTTGCAGTTACTCTTGTGTTTAAGCAGGTGTTGAACTAGAATGCTAGGGGGATGGAGTATAGAAATGAATGGGGCAATCTCTATTATCAGGATGCTTGTTATCCACTGAAAGAAACACACAAGCAAAGTAAGTATAATGCTCTGATGACTGTAATGGAAGGATGGGGGGAAATACTGCAGAAGGAGAATCTCCCAACAGACTTTTCTGGGGGCTGAATAATAGCTAGTAGTGGTTGTTTATTGAATTAACCTGATGTGCCTGGCGCTGGGTGAAGAGTTTTCCACACACCCAGGTACTGTGAGAGATAAGTGTTATAATTACCCACCTTTAGGAGGAGAAATCAAAGAAGATTAATTGGCACACAACTGGAGTGAAGATTCATATCCATGAAACAAATCCTAGCCTACTTAACTTTAGAAAAAAAGATATTTTAGAGTACCATAAAGGAGGAATGTTGGTCATCAGGAAAATAAATGGGATGGGGCAGTTCTTTTACCAAAGGACCAACACAAATAATCAGAATACCTTCAACACAGCGCTGAGTGATTGAGACAAGGTTCATGTCACTGTTCAACAGCCCCAATAAATGCTAATGGTTTCATGGCCTTACACTAGCAAACGGACACATATCTGACATACAGTGGGCACTCCACACCTCACATTACATGCCCACAGGTGCAGTGAACATCTGCTGACCAGAGTTGGGTCAATGCCTTGCACCTTACCTTGAATCTGGGCCTTCTAGCTTCCCCACAAGGGCTCTTTGCACAGCCTCAAATGACCTTGGTGAGCAATGATTCTGTGGATATTTCTTGATGCTTTGTATTCAGTCTGGACTCTTTGTTCAACACCATTTTCTTCTGTTGTAAACAGGGAATAAGTTGTGGCACTTTACGGGGAATGAAGATCAAGCCAGGTTCCATGGGGAAAAGCATCCTCCCCTTCGATATCCAGGTTTGGTCCTAAAGGCATTGGCTGGGAATAGTTAGGGTTCAGCTGGGATCAGAAGTTGTGACACCAGGTGACCAAACCAGCTGTTCCCACCCCACTCCCCCGCCCCAGTTGCCATCCATTCTCCTCTCCTCCTATTTTCCCTCTGATTTCCTCGGGAGACTTCTTTTGAGAACTGCAGTATCCTGGGCACAAATGCAGCTGAGCCTGGCAGCTGGAAGCTTCACACACAACAGCTGGGACCAGAGCACCTGGAGCACCTGGCTACTCTCTCCATCAGCTGGTGCTTCTAGTTTTTCCTCACCTGAGCCTTCCAGTTTGCTGACACATTTGCAATGTTTGTATATCCATGAAACAAATAGACCAATAATGTTGGCTTCACCATTCGCTGATTTCAAAGACTTTTGACAGTTGTAATTTAATTTCTGACAGGGCTCCTCCCCCCACTTATTCTCACCAGGTTCACATGAATAGTCAGCTATTTTTTGGGTGGGGCAGGTGTGTTGGGGTGGCCCTGCTGGGTGGGATTCACAGACCTCTTGCTCCAGATCATTGATGACAAGGGCAACATCCTGCCGCTCAACACTGAAGGCAACGTTGGCATCAGGATCAAGCCCACCAAGCCCATAGGCCTCTTTATGTGCTATGAAGTAAGTGGTGACCCTCACCTGGCCCCTTCCAGGCCCTGAAAATCCCTGCAGGGAGTGGTGTGGGTGCTGAGTGAGTGGGGACAATTCAACTCTGCACCCTGAGCCTTCTTCGTACCTTCTGTCATTCACTCCAATTCAGTGAGGCTGCTGCTTCTTCTTCTTTTTTTTTTTTTTTTTTACAAATAGTTTATTGTCAAATTAGTTTCCACATAACACTCAGTGCTCATCCCCATAAGTGTCCTCCTCTGTGCCCATCAGTCCTCAGTTTTTGTCAGCATTCAAGAGTCACTCATGGTTTGCCTCTCTCCCTTTCCCCCACCTTTTCCTCCCTTCTTCTCCCCCTTGTTCCTCCGTTAAGTTCCTCCTAATCCTCCTATACGTGCAAACATATGATATTTGTCCTTCTCTGCCTGACTTATTTTGCTCCGCATAACACCCTCAAGGTCCATCCATGTTGCTACACATGGCCAGATTTCATTCTTTCTCATTGCCATGTAGTATTCTCAGTGAGGCTTCTTCTTAAAATAACATTTTTTTAATGTTTATTTGAGAAGGAGAAGGAAGGAAGGGACAGAGAGCAGGGAGACAGGGATTCCAAAACAGGCTGTAGGCTGTGAGCTGTCCACACAGAGCCACAGAAAGGGGCTTGAACCCATATATCGTGAACTCATGACTTGAGCTTATGAATTGGTCAGAAGCTTAACCAATTGAGCTTATGAATAGGTCAGAAGCGTAACCAACTGAGCCACCCAAGTGCTCCAGTGAAGCCTCTTATAATTAATCTCTAGTGTTCCCACATCCCTTCCTGTCCTAAGCCGTCTGCCATTTCAGTGCTGATGGGGGAGAATAGAAGTCTGGTTCCAGAAGTACCATACTTGGGTTCCAATGATCTTTTACAGTTGACAGTGTAAGCTTTAACTGGATTCACATCCTAACAGTCCCACTTACCAACGTGGTGTGCACATCTGTGAATATTGCTGAGCCTCCAGGGGGCACCTTTGTCTATACTTCACAAAGAAAGAATCTGCATTTTGGAAGAGTTGTATATCTTCCCCATGTCAAATAAATGGCAGCTCTAGGATTCAGCTCCACATCTATTTGGTCCCCAAACCCTATATAAGAATTCCAGGGATTACATAAAACTGTGATAGCTCTAAGAATACCTGAAACTCTTACCCCGGCAAACCCTGGCCTGATTAGTTGTGACCACTAAGAAGAATAGCTCAGCTTCCACGATTGGCCAAGGGAGAGTGGCAGACCTTGAAATTGATCTCAGACCCATGTCCTTTCTCCACAGTAGCAACCATTCATGTCACTGTTGTCACTCTATGAATGTGGCGGGGGAAGTGGGGCACTGCTCCTTTTGTGATATTATTGACCAAAAGCAAATATGCAGACCCTAGTCTTTATTCATTGTAGCACAATTTTAACTGTGTATAAAAGAGGAAACTCGAAACAGAGAGTAACACATATATAGTTCAGTGGTTCTCAGCCCGTCTTGCACTTTAGAATCATTTCAGGAGATTTAAAAATATTAATTTTGGGGGGCGCCTGGGTGGCTTAGTCGGTTGGGCGTCCGACTTTCGCTTAGGTCATGATCTCGCGGTTCGTGGGTTCGAGCCCCGCGTCGGGCTCTGTGCTGACTGCCAGCTCAGAGCCTGGAGCCTGTTTCAGTCTGTGATTCCCTCTCTCTCTGACCCTCCCCTGCTCACGCTGTCTCTCTCTCTCCTAGAAATAAATAAAACATTAAAAAAAAAATTAAAAAAAAATACTTTAAAAAAATATTAATTTTGGGATCCAACCACAGAGATTCTGTTTAAATTAAATGTCCAGATCAATGACATTTTTTTTCTTAATTGGAAATAACATATTTTGTTTATGAAGGTGTCTAGAGTCAATGCCAACACCTATGTATGTACCTCTTTTCACATGCTCTTACGATATAGGTTGTCATCTAGCCACTGAGTTTTGTTTGCTCTTTTCCTTTTTTTTTCATTTATTGAGATAAAATATATATAACACAGAAGTTACCCATTCCTCCATTTTTAAGCACCCAATTCAGTGGCATTGAGTAAATTCACGATATTGTATAGCAGTGACCACCATGCATCTGAAGAAAATTTTTTTCAACCCAACCAGAAACTCTGTTTTCATTAGACATCTTGCTCTTCTTCATATTCCTAGAAGTTGGTAACCTGTAATGTACTTTTTATCTTCAAGAATTTGCCTATTTATGGATGCCTGGGTGGTTCAGTCCGTTGGGCATCTGACTTTGGCCAGGTCAGGATCTCACAGCTTGTGAGTTCAAGCCCCGAATCAGGCAGAGCCTCGAGCCTGCCTCGGACACTGTGTGTCTGTCTCTCTCTCTGCCCATCCCCCCCTCACGCTCTCTATCAAAAATAAACATTAAAAGAAAAATTTTTTTTAATTTAAACTAATTGTCTTCTACAAAGGGGTGCCGTTATCTTTTCAGGACAACCCAGAAAAGACTGCCGAAGTGGAGTGTGGGGACTTTTACAACACCGGGGATAGAGCAACTATGGATGAAGAGGGCTACATCTGGTTCCTTGGGAGGAATGACGACATCATCCATGCCTCTGGGTAGGTATCGCTGACCTGTGCCTGGAAGCATCACCCTCACATGCCTGAATGCATCCAGCTTATCCAGACGTTTGTCCATGCATTGGTGATTTGACCTTCAAGCTAATTCTGAACAAAGCTTTGTCAAGAGGTCCTCTTCTGGGGATATCTGTGTATCTTCCCCAAGCCCTGCATCCAGAAGAATCAATCTAAGTGAAGTTCAGCAAAGTCTTCATGGGGAACATAAGACATTACACAATTTAGAGACGCCAGGGTATCTCAGTCGGTTAAGCATCTGACTTCTGCTTGGGTCATGATCTCGCAGTCTTTGAGTTTGAGCCCTATGTCAGGTGCTGTGCTGACAGCTTGAAGCCTGTAGCCTGCTCCAGAATCTGTGTCTTCCTCTCTCTTCTCTCTCCCTATCTTGTTCTCTGTCTCTCTCTCAGAAATAAATAGAGCATTAAAAAAAGTCATTATACAATTTAAAGGATTTGGCAGGTAGACTTTACTTTGGCATCTACTGGTTGAAGAAGCTTATTCTTTTTTTTTTTTTAATGTTTATTTATTTATTTATTTATTTTTTACAAATAGTTTATTGTCAAATTAGTTTCTACATAACACTCAATGCTCATCCCCAAAGTGCCCTCCTCCATGCCCAT